>NC_057945.1:34539875-34777375 GCF_018555375.3 Anguilla rostrata | reverse complement strand
CTTTCGCCAAAAAGAGGCCTGTTAGGGTTCTTGGTTCTCGAAGGTTTTGCAAGGCTGAATTTCTAGAAAAGGACGTGCAACACAGGGATTACAGTTCCTCGCTGACTAAAGATCCAGCGCTCGTCATGAATCTTCATTTTTGACAGACTGGATACGCGGTGCGGCTCAGTTCTTCATCTTGTACGTGTTTTGAAATCGTATACGAGTCGATCTGCTTTCAATACCTTCCGTGTTCTTTTTTTTTTTGTATGCTGTTTGCACTGAACTCCAGAACCACTTCAAGGGCCTCCTCAACGCAAGGCCTCCTCACACGGTCTTCGGAGCTGGAACTGCTGACAGAAGCAGGGACTGAGAAATCCCCCCCCACCCCCCTCCCCCCGCCCCCCGCCCCCACCCTTGACCATAGATTCCTGAGAGAGATTCGAAGGCAGGGTCCCACTGCTGCAGGAGCTCAGACGGAACGTGATCTGAAATTCAAAGTCCTCTATGAGTTTAACGGGGCAGTGGCGAAGAGGGGGGATTTGTGCTGACCACTCCAAACGCTGAGGGGCTTTTAGTTGATGGCTCACTTGGTGCAGCTTCTGGCGGAACGTTTCTCCAGCTCAGCCCTATTGCACACGTTGTACATACGTAATGTAGATATATGTGCTTTTTTGGACGGGGTGAGTGGGAGGTCAACATCGCATTTAGAGAGCTGTGACATTTAACTCAGATAGCCGACTATCACAAGTAAACAAGACAGCGTGCGTTTACGTTTGGAAACAATTCTCTGTTAACGGCAGTTCTGCACAATTTTTAGTGTTTCGCATAAATTTTTAATATGTGACTGAAACATCCGAATCTGATACAAGCCCCTGGTTTTATGAAAATTCATTGCCGACTTGTTTTCCTTGTTAAGTTACATTGTGTTAGACTGTTTTTCTCTCTGCAGACAGTACAGAGCAGACAGTTCTCTCTGTTGGCTCAGTTAAACTGATTGTTCAGACTGTTTTGAAAACCCTTAACGCTTGAATTATTATTATTATTATTGTGCTTTGTGTTTCTGAATATAGTCAGCTGTGCTTTTCCCAGGCAACCTTTTTGTATTGAAAATTTGTATTTGTAATATATTTGTTTGAAAACACCCCCTTGTATTTTAAAGATGTAACAGTAAATTTACTAGCTGTAAAAATATCTATTCTGCTCTGTCTTTTTCTGGAAGCTGACAAAATTCAAAATCACATTTCAATTGTCAAATGGATAATTACAACGAATAAAAATAATTAAAAAACGCAATTTTTGTAACAATGAAATGACCAGTAATGTACACAACGACTGCAAACTAATTGACAGCAAGCTGAATGATATGGACAGAGCTGGTTATGATTGAGAGGATTAAATGTTGCATAAACAGGGGTACACCACCGGTGGTGAGTTCGAGAGTGAAGAGATAGATGGGGAAAGCTTCAAGGAAGTCATCGACTGAAGTTTAAGAAACACTCAGAACGCGGAATTCAATGGCATGCAGCAAACTGTCCCGTTCTCTACAAGTTTGTCCCCGTATGACTTATTCAAACTCTGTCACGATTTTAAATAACAGTGATAGAGCTGGTTCACTCTGTGCCAACAACGTTGATGTAGAGATCAAAACTGATACCTCTGTGACCTCTTTCCGAGCCTTAAAAAAACAAAAACTTTTATCGACTTGCTTATCACACCACAAAACCCCTGTGGATTATCTTTTAATGTTTTCTTTATCTTTTTTTATTGATTTGTTTTTGACCTTGTCTGTTGTTGTCTTGATTTGTCTCTGTTTTAAGTTTTCACATTTTTTGGCGCTATTTAAATGCATGCATTATTATTATTATTATTATTATTATACATAACATGAAAAGGAAACAGAGGTGCAGCATGTCAGGTAAGAAATGACCGAGCACTGGGTGAAGGAGTGAGGGATGTGTTTTACAAATACTGACTCATGTGAGAGCGAACATACAAGAAGCTTCAGCTCAGGAATGATAGAACACATCAAGGTGGACACAGGATTTTGTGAGGGAGAGAAGTGGGGAGAATGCAGAGAAATCTCCCAGTGAATATTTTTTTTAATGGTGAAAAGTCAGTGAAATTCTGTCTAAGGGTTTAAATAAAAACTAAGCTACATTTGGTTAACAAAAAAAAAAACAAGTTTTCGAGCCGAGTAGGACGTAGCCAGGCTATATCCAGGTAAAACCTGATATTATTGGGGTTAAGCTCGTCCATTTATGTCAAAATATCTCTCAAACTAGATTTTCACTGCCTCTAGAAGTCGAGATTTTGGCTTTTGCTCACTGGGCGGTGTTTACATCATCTGTACCGATGAGATCGAAGATTGCTCCCGGTGACAGGGCAGTGAAATCAGGCGAAAAGAGACAGCAGCAATGGGTAAGGAGCTGGTATTGTAACCTAAAGTTCATAGGTTTGATTCCCGATTGCCATTGTACCCTTGAGCAAGGTACTTAACCAGCATTGCTTCAGTATATATCCAGCTGTATAAATGGATACAATGCTATGCTATAAATGTTATGTAAAAGCTCTGGATAAGACAGTCTGCTAAATGCCTGTTATGTAATGTAATGTATTAACATGAAGGCAAGAATATGGGCACCCAACAATACATTCATTAACAACGAGAGGACCCTAGCAAAAGATCCACCAGCGTCCGTGATGCAAACTGTTATATCCATGAAAGGCCAAGAAAGGGAGCTTCTCAGATATGAACCCGATTTTCTGAGATGTTCCATAACATTAACTTTCTTCGACAACGTGAACATGGAACATACACAATGCCGAGAATATCAAAATTGTGCTACAGTACCCAGGGGCATTCATAACTGGGGCCTATAGAAAGTCCTGATTTAAGATTTCTTATAACCATAAGATGGCAGGACTGTCCTTCCCGAACCTCTTGTTAAACAGTTGCCCCATTGTGGAATGTTAAGTGCCTCTGTTAATTATCCACAAGCAATTAGTAAAGCTTCAAAGCTGGTGGATTGACTTTGCAGTAAAAGACATGCTGCTCTATCACTTATCTTTCCACTCAGCAGCACGGACAGGAAATATTCACCAGATTAAAATCAAGAGAAAAATACAGCCTACTTGCTTTGGGTAAAAAAAAAAAAAATATTTAAAAAAAATCTTTACTGCGTAGAGGAATTTATGAAACCGCCTTATCTTTTTTTAGCTGATCAGCATTATAGTGTGCACTGAGGTTTTTTTCTGCAGTTTTTATGCAGACAGCTTATTGCCCCATCAATATTGTTTATTTATTGATTGTTTTAATCCAAAATATATCTATGTATAAAACCTGAGTTAATACATCCAAAACACATCTGCATACAGATTATGATGCCATCATTTGATCCGTGATACACTGTGGGGGAACATTTACAGTACTGCAGCGAAAGCAATTTATCTACAGATGGTACATTTTCATCTGAAAGACTAAATGTTACTTTCTGTAACCTGGAGGGACTGCGCTCCAAAGTTCAGATAAGGTAAGGTAAGGAAACTTTTTGAAAGTTATCAAGGAACATGGTTAAACTAATGATTATGCCTTTCCCCCCCCCCCAGTTTTGAGTTGTGGTAATTTTCTGAACTGGAGAACATTGAAATGGGATTGTAAATGACAGCCACTAGCACATCTGGGTCAAATACGTATTTGTTTTGGATTCAAATACTTTTCTGTGCTCTTTTGATCTTGCCTGGTGTAACTGATCCTGCCAGAAGGCCGGGTTTGCATTTTCTGAGTGTATTTCCTTGGTTCCAATACACCAGACAAGATCAGTAAAGCATAGAAAATAATTTGAATCGAAAACAAATACCCCCATGTCTGGCCACTGGAGGCATTTCACTTCCGATGTCCTTCCAGCTAAAAAAGCCAGTTTTACTCTTGGAACCATTTCTGTAAATTATTGCAGTTGCTTTTTGCAAACGTAGGTATCTGACTGATGGTCTGTTTCTGTTGTGTTCTGTTGAGCTGCTATTTCCATTTATACTGCAATTTATATATGGATCTACTTCTGGCAATGAATAAGTTCCAGAAGTAATGTTGCTCCTTTTGTGCAGCCAGTAGATATATATATATATTCTGAGTTCACCACCAGAGCGCCCTTTCTTCTTAATGATGTTCCATTTCTCAGCCTCAAAATGTCTTCCTTGACTTGGTCCTCATGCTGACAAATGCCAATAACAGACACCAAAGGCAATTAAAAGGCTAGGTACTGAAAGCTCTCTTATACCTGCACTAAGGAAGCAATTGAACACACCTGGCTAATCAGAAACACCTGTGATTCCATTTATCCCAGGCATGATCACACCCTGAAATGGGAGGGCTATTTATAAAAACTGCTGTAATTTTTACACGGGGAAACCAAAATAAAAATGCAACTGAGAGTTGTTTCATTAGAACACACAACCAAATCAATTTGTCCTTTGTCCCAAACATTATGGCACTGACTGAAATATATATATATATATATATATAGGCGTACCACTGCTTGGATATAAAATTGTTGGAGAAATTGGAGATGAATTATTGAGTGAAAGCACAGTTCATGATGGCCGCTGGGACTTGCACTATCATGTATAATGAGCTGAAGGTTTCACAAGTTCTGGGTGTTGTTGTGCATCTTAACAGAACATCCATTTTGTGGTCCCTTGATACATCTCCTGCTTCTTTGAAAGGCAAGAACACACAAAGATCACACAAAATGGTTTATTTTGACGAGCTTGTGCGCAGTATAAGCACACACTGCATAACGTCAGTAACAAAAAAAAAAAACATGAAACATTAGTTTCTTTATAACTTCTTGGTTTTTGAAAGAAAATTTGGATACACCACATTAATATAAATGGCATAAGTATATGATACAGACATTTTCTGCATACATAATCTGCATAGATCGTTCATTTGAAAATGGCAGCAGGGCAGCTGGCCTTGAAATAACATGAACTCTTTGCAGAAAATCGTGATTCTGACACCATGGAAAGAGAACAAACCCCACACTGTTCTCTCTCATCTAAGATACTACAGTAAGAATGAGTCTATTGGAATGCACTTTGAATGAGTGTTGTGATGTTGCTGCAGCTGCCAGGTTCTGTGGCTGGACCCCTAAATGAGCAGTCCTTGTCTGTTGGCTGTCTAAAAAGACGGCCATCTTTTAATATCTTACCCATGAAAAAAAAAGTAGTATTCCTAAATATATCCAAGGATGTCAAAAAAACAACAACATATTTAGATAAAAATATGTAGATATTTGCTATTAAACATGTTTTCAGTGAATGGTACCTATAGGGCTGCTACTGAAATTGGGAAAATAAAACCCAATCACACATGAGTCTTGCCGTAAGTCTGCAAGGGTAGAGCAGGACATTTAGACTACAAAACAAGCCGTGTGGCCCAGATCCACGTCGGTATTTTTTGGGGGGGGGGGACCGTGACTCATAAGACCAGCACAAACTCGAGGAACTCGAGGATCTCGCCGGCTGCCTTCATACCTCCAGCTTCTTCTTCATGGCCAGCTTGTAGAGGATCTGGTAGCCGTCGTCCCAGGCGTAGACGAGCTGCTCCAGGGGGTTGTACTTCAGGCTGGAGTGGGCGCCGTAGCGCTTGGGGAAGTACACCAGCGGGGCGTCGTCGCTGGTCACCATCTCGCCCACGTCGAAGACGCACTGCACGCGGGAGCGGCTGGCCTGCCGGGTGTTGTAGACCACGTACATGGTCCCGCAGATGACGAAGGCGGCCTCGGCGCCCTCCCGCGGGCAGGGCGTGTCCCACGTCTGCTCGACGTCCAGCGTCTCGGGGTCCACCTTGGCCAGGCAGATGGCGTTCTCGTTCTCCCGGGTGGCGTAGATGGCCCACAGGCCCTCCTCGTCCGCCGCCAGGTCGATGTAGGTCTCGGGGGTGAGCGCGTACACGGGCACCTGGTCCCGGGCCGGGAACACGGCGCTGTCCGCCACCGTCCCGTTCTGCAGGTCGTACTTGATCACCTGGAACTCCGCCCCCTCCCTCACGTAGTAGGCGTAGCCGTTGTAGATGGTGTGCCCCGTCCCGCCCCAGGGGAAGGGCAGCTGGACGGGCTTGCCGCGGGACATCCCCGTGGAGGCGGTGAAGTCCCGGACGGAGCTGAACTCGTAGAGCGTGTCCTCGCCGCTGGTCCCGTTAAAGATGTAGACCTTGGCGGAGCTCCTGCCCGTGTCCTTGGTCCACATTCCCTTGGCTCCGCCCACTCTTTTCAGGATCTTCATGGCTTTGATGCTGGAGATCATGTCCCTGCAGTCTGGGAAAGGAACACTACAGGTCACAATATGGTCAGTGTTCCCTCAACGCAGTTGATTGATCATGTCGGACCATGTATATTTATCAACCTATCAACAAAAGTCAAACTGTTCACTTGCCAGTGCAAAATAAGGATTCAAGTTGTGTGATTTTTTTTTAGATTAAAGAGAGATAAAAACTAACAAAAGAAGGAGCGAGGTTGGGGGGCATTCAATCAGTATTTTCAGACTGAGCCAATCGGAGGACATCAGCGTTCTTCTAACACACTAAACGCCTTTTTGCCACATTTCAAATTGCTGCAATTCTAGCTGTCGCCACCAGCACTACAGAAAAATTTAAATAGATTGAATTCATTTAAATCGAATGAGAAAAACTGGGACAAAATATGATGAGATGCATCTTGAAAATGAAATCAGACCAAAGCAGAAAATACACCATCTCACAAGTAAGAAGGTGGCATGACCATGAACCCTCATCTCCCCCCCCCCCCCACCCCCTTCCTGTAAACGCTGCCTGTGGTCGCAGTTTAGACTCCCAGACAGAGCTCTGCTGTTGTGGCACTAAATGTCCAATCATAGTACAGGATTGTGCTTAACACTTTAAGGTGTGAGATCACAAATATGCGATGACAATGTTAGAATGTTCGTAACTGAACATTCTAATGCTGATGTAACAATCACTACTGGTGGTAACTGAAAGCAACGGAGTTAGAATTGTGGAAAAACATTCAAAAAACCTACTGTAATTCTTCAAAGGGTTAAAAAAAGAAGAAAAGAATGGCAGCTGTGCAAGTCCTTCTGGATGAAAGGTCAGCTAAATGCCTAAAAATATAAATGTGAAATTAACAGGTTGCACAAAAATCACCAGGACAGGCCTTCATCCAGGAAAAAATGGTAATGTCAGGTCTTTAAATAGTACAGGAGCAAGGAAGCTATTTCCAAATCTGACATAATGTTCCATTACAGCATCTTTACTCAGACACTCAGTAGGGCTTTTGTTCCCTTTTTTCCCCCAACTTTAATGGAATAGTAAAGAGACAGCCAAGGTTGGCGAGATGTCTAATGTTGTTGTGCAGACTGCTCCCACACTTGGCCTGGCCAGCCAAGTCTCTTTCGAGGAGGAGCACAGTCAAAAGTCAGCAGATTTGCACTGATAAGAACGGCAGTTATATATAAATGTGGTCCTCTGCCCTGTTCTGCTTGCTGCTGATTAAATCAAGTGAGGCCTTGTGAGGATATGTGAAACACATGCTCTTAACATCAGTCCACCGTCCAAAGCCTGTTTGGGTAACAAGCCGTAGGTCAGCCGGATCCAAACGGAAGCACAAAGAATGCGTAGAAAATCCAAGCTTCCTGGTCTGAAACCATAGTTGTCTGGCTCCCTGGAGGGAGTGGAAATTCACCAAAACATCACACTGCCTCTTTAGTTTAGCACAGGAGCTCTCAAGCTCAGACCTGGGCCAACCTCCGTATACAGTTCAAAAAAATGTTTTTTAATCACACCTGAGTTGTAAAAAAAAAAACAAAACTGTTAATTGTTGTAAATTGTCACCTAATATCTATAGATGGATAATGTTTCGCCTCTTATGGCTACATTATGTCCGAAATAGTTACGTATGCCATGAAGAATTCATTCCCCATAATAACATCCCAGGGCTTCTAATCAGGTAAACTAATACTTTCATATTCTGTAATGCGCTAAATGTCAAGAGCATCGTGCAGACAGAGTTTACTCATAATTGCAGTTGATGATGTTATAGATTGGATGGTGAAATCACCTGGTCTCTGAGGCTGAACCATTTGTGAGGAAGGAGTGTGCACATGGGTAGAACTGGCTTGAACCAAAGTCGCAGTCGACGTAGGACACTCTTTACTTGAGCAAGTATAACGCTGCTTCATATATCAGCTTCAATGGATACAATGTAAAGTGCTATGTAAAAATTGTAAGTCGCTCTGGATAGACGTGCAAATCCGCGATGAAGAATGTAGCCTCAACTTGAGCATTCGGACATTGAAACCAGCCTGCTTAACTTCATACAATTAGCTACTGACGGTTTAAACCCTGTAACCCGTGTGTCGTCGCACGTCCACGCAGGCGCCTCACCCGTGAGCTAGGTCGTACTTGCCCTGTTCTCTCCTTGCGACGTGACTCGGCCACCAGCTGTCCCACGTCCCGAGGCGCGCGTCGGCCGGCATCTCCGCCATCCCACGCGGACCCGCCGCCGAGCTCGACGCGCAGGGTCTCCCGGTCCTTGTCCAGATTCTCCAGCAGGCCCACCATCTGCTGCTTGAACTCCCGCAGCTCAGTGGCGTAGCGGTTGGTCTGCTCGTGCCAGGTGGAGATGCGGTCCTGAGGGGGGAGGGGGAGGGGGAGGGGGCCAAGAGGTGAGACCCGCATACGCTACCTACCTGTATACGCTGCCTGGCCAAAAGCATGCGTACACCTAGCATCCAACATATCATCCAAAATGATGGGCATTAATAATTTTACCACCCTTTGCTGCTATAACAACTTCCACTCTTCTGGGAAGGCTTTATACTAGATGTTGGAGCGTTGCTGCAGGGATTTGCTTCCATTCAGCCAGAAGAGTGTTAGTGAGGTTGAGCACTGATTGGGAGATTAGGCCTGACTCCCAGTTGGCTTTCAAATTAATCCCAAAGCTGTTGGCTGGGGTTGAGGGCAGGGCTCTGTGCTGGCCAGTCAAGTTCTCCCACACCAATCTCGACAAAACCATTTCTATATGGACCTCGCTGTGTGCCCGGGGGCATTGTCGTGATGAAACAGGAAAGGGCCTTACCCATAGTGTTGCCACAAAGTTAGAAGCACAGAATCGTCAAACATATCATTGCATTGATATTTGCCTTCACTGGAACTAAGGGAACTAGCCCAAAGCATGAAAAACAGTCCCAGACCAAGTGGTGTCCACATACTTTTGATTATTCGTCATATAGTGTTTGTTCCTGTACACACATGGCCATTGAAATAAAAGCCATGGTTATGCTATGGTGGCAATACATTACATTACTGTACATTACATTTATTTGGCAGATGCTTTTATCCAAAGCGACGTACGGTAAGTGCACACCGAAGGTCATTGGAACAACTACAAAATGCAGGTCTGCCAAGGTACAACACTCATTATGTAACAGTTATCCATAGCCATGAACATCAAGTCAAGGCCACACAGTAAGTATAAATAAAGCAATAAATGCTGAAATATTTACTACTGTGATATTCTTCATGGTGTGTGAAGGTAAGGGATTGCAGCTATAGGGTCTGAGACACAAATATTGAGCAAGACAGAGAATTAGCAGCACCTTAAATTGATGTGCTATAAAGGAAATATCCAATGCTATGATTTTAGCTTTTAGTTACTTAAATGTGAGGCTTAGAAAATAGTCATGAATGGCATGAACTTATATTTACTTAGCTGTAGTTGTAGACTTCTCTCCTTGGAATCATTCAATGGTAGACAAAAATGCCCCATAATAAAAACAATGAGAATAGACTAACTGGGATTCTGGCTTTAAGCTAAATCAAACTTTCATGCCCCAGTCAGGGGAAGCTGGACGCGTTCGAATAACACGTTTGGATTTGTCCGCGTCACTCGAAAAGGATTACTAAAAAGAAAAAAGCCGTTTGCAAGCAGTTTCATGAATCAGCTTGTTTACGGAAATGCAAGCACACGAAAAAAAGGGCGAGTTTCTTCTCCCCAGGTGACAGATGTTTGAGGAGAACGAGGGCCAAGTTATGGAAGCCAGCAGGATGTGGCTCCCAAGCTGTGATGGATTCCTAGAGAGGGGGGGGGGCCTGTGGGGCTGATAGGACTACCGGTAATCACATTCGACGGAGCGCTGCGGCTCCACAAACTCCCTGCTTTGCAGCCGCAGAGAAGCGGATTCGAGAAGGGGCACCCCAAAACTGCACAGGGGTACAACAAACCCCCCCCCCCCCGTGCACTGTACAGAGCACTTGGCTGAAAGCAGGGTGACCAGACGATCCTGAGTTAAAATACAATCCTCCTCTTTTCGTTTCTCAAACTCCTGCATGACTAAAACCACTTGGGGAAAAAAAAAAAAGAAAAAACACAAATAATACCAAGCTGGATTGCAGTACCCTTTGACCCCATTCCCCCCCTCCTCAACATCTGCATTTGATTGGACGTTTACTCCACTCACGGTGTTTGCCAAGGGAGTCCTGCCTGGCCGGCGAATGGGATCCAAGGGTTTGGCTGGAAAGAGGGGCTTGCTCTTACCTCAATGGCCAGCAGCCTGCGCTCCAGGTAGTCCATCAGGGCTTGGGTCTGGGCCCCGGCGAGGAAGAGGAGGCTGGCGAGGAAGAGGAGGAGGAGGAGGCCTCTCATGTTGAGGAAGGGCAGACGAGGCTGGTGGTGTCAGAGGCGATGAGTCTGAGCTCCTGCTGGAGAGCTTGTGAGTGTGGGAAGGAGAGAGAGAGAGAGAGAGAGAGAGGGAGGTACAGAGGTAGAGAGAGAGAGAGAGAGAGGGAGGGAGACCACTTTTACGCTTGCTCGCTCGGCAAGAATGCTTTACCAACGCGGAGAAGGAGGGGCTTCCCTCCTCTGACACGGCTGTTTGCTCACTCCGCCCTCCCAAACCAACCGCCCCCCCCCCCCTTGCCTTATGCCACTATGCATGTACTGATCTCTTTAACAGATGCCTTACAGGCTGGGGGGGGGGGATAAAAACTTCACTTCACCTGTTTTATTTCAGTGTTACAATACAAAAGCAGAGCAGTTAAATACATTCTGTGTGTGTGTGTGTAAGTGGTGTGTGTGTGTGTGTGTGTGTATGTATGTGTGTGTGTGTGGTGTGTGTGTGTGTGTGTGTGTGTGTGTGTGTGTGTATGTGTGTGTGTGTGTGTGTGTGTGTGTGTGTGTGTGTGTGTGTGTGTGTGTGTGTATGGGTGTGTGTGTGTGTGTGTGTATGTATGGGTGTGTGTGTGTGTGTGTGTGTGTGTGTGTGTGTGTGTGTGTGTGTGTGTGTGTGTGTGTGTGTGTGTGTGTGTGTGTGTGTGTGTGTGTAAAAGCATTTGCTGATCAGATCAGAGAATATAAACAGAGCTTCATACATTTACTGCTTTTCTTTAATGCTTACGTAAGATTGATTACAAAAAAGTACAGTGCAGTTAAAACCGTTTATTCAAAAGAGTGAAGAAACTCGCACACAAGTCATTTCTTTGGAATCCAACACAAACATTTCCAAGCTAAGTTTACGGTAACCCTGTCTTCATAATCCTTCACCATGACATAGTCATGCACATGCATTACTCATTACATAGTGTTTTCAGCTATATTTTATTCGAGAAGGTTATGTCTCACTGGATTAGGACACCTGATAAATAGGTTGAACTGTGGACAGTATAAAAGCAGCGTACTGTAAGCTGGACATTTTTGGTCTGGACACTTTAAAAACTTTTATGAAGGACTTTAGCAGCGAGGAAAACTTGTGCAAAAAAAGAAGGAAGGAAAGGTGAGCTTGACTCCCTGTGCCACTGCCACAACAGATGCTTTTCTACTACACTTCTTTGAAAGTAGACAGATTAAAGGATTCTAGTTTGTTCTTGTTTCTGCATTTTTTTTTTTTTTACTTTTGTCATCTGTTGCTTAGCTAACAACTACTCAAGCACTTCCCGACAACCAAAGCAGATGGTTTTTTTTCTGTTTTTCCCAGGTTTTTTTTTTTTTCTTCTTTTTTTTTTCTTTTTATAAAAAAAAGTCTATCCACATGAGACATACTTTCTCAGCACTGGTTGGAAACTACTGTTTACCAGTGCTAAAACAGTGCTAACTGTTTTTCCACAGTTTGATGAGTGTATTTTACAGGAGAAAATAATTTGCGCTGCACACAATTGCCTTTTATTTTAACCTCATGTCTTATTAGTAGACTTTTTATGACATGATAACCACACCGCTGTCTCCACAATTCCATGAACTGCTTTCCTTATGATCTAATTGTTTGTGGTAAACACTTATTTCATTTCAAATAATCTGACATTCCCATACAAATATGGAATATACAATATTCATAATGTACGAAACATGCAATGCACATACTATATGTGAACTTGTAAATATGCAGCCTTTTAAAAAAACAGTGATGAATTTTACAGCAGAACATTTTTTTAATGTACGGTATACTGCAATATTGAAGGTGCCAATGATGTGAACATCTATTGAGAAGTGTTGCTATGTATTGAAAACATATTTTAATTATGAAATTAAGAAGCTGCATTTTTATAAAGTTAAGTGAGCATAGGTGTTATAATAGTTCATACTGTGCATGTAAATGTATATTATATGATTATGTCGATTTCTACCTTAACAAAAATCAATATTTTGCTTTAGGGGAATATACTTAAGGGGATGAGGTGAATTGAAAAATAAATTTAAGTAACTATCATCATGGAAAGGTATTAATACAGGAAGAAAAAAAAAAAAAAGCCAAGCTGGTCTACTGCCAATATTTTTCTCAGTTTATTTACTAAAATTCCTATGTAGCCTTTGTAGCTGTGTTTAGTCTACAGCATGTGGATTTAAAACATGCACTTCTAAGAACTGTTCAAGTGTACTGTGCATGAACTTTTGATCCACTGATAAATAAATAATTCAGCACAGCTGTTTCCCTCGAGCATAAACCACCACAATACAAAAAGAGACTATTATAAATATTTCACATGTACTTCAGACACTTCGTGACATGTTTCATTTCCTTGAGGATAAAAAAAGCATAATTTTTCTTCGGTCCCAAAGGCTCACAACCAGATCCATTCAGCCTTATATAAGACTGAATATATCTGAATAAAAATTAATTATATTCACAATCATACTGAAGGAAAAATAAACTGTTCCCGTAAGCAAGATAATATTTCCTCCAAAGAATCCACAGCTACCAGTGGGGAGCCTCCTACAAAGCCTGCCGAAAAACAAACAATCAAAACAAAGAAAAAAAGATAAAAGCACACCACATCAAAGGAGTGATATTACAGTTATATAACTATGAAACAGAGAGTGCATTGTGAGAGCTCTCTCATTGAAATAAATCGGTGGCCTGTAATTGGTCTCTTCCACTTTACACACTGTGCCGACGCTAGTTTGCCATCATTTGATTGGACAATGAAAGTGATGGCAATGTGGAGCTTCGATGGCAGTGGAGAAAAGGCCTACTGGACGGGAGGCATTCTGCAAGCAAACCTGGCGTCTGCTTCAGTACCACAGTACCTTACATTACATTACAAGCATTTAGCAGACACTCTTATCCAAAGCGACTTACACAGCTTTTACATAGCATTTACATTGCATCCATTTATACAGCTGGATATAGTACCTTGCTCAAGGGTACTGTACAACAGCAGTGTCCTACCTTTAGGTTACAAGGTAGGACACTGCTTACAAGACAACTCCTTACCCATTATACTACACTGCCACCCAATGCCCAGGGGTGGTTGAGGAACTTTCTGGAAGCTGCACCTACCTAACTCACCTGGGGTTCTTTTTCTAACTGGTGCTGAACATGGACCCAACTTCACATTCGTCAGGTACAGTGGGCAAAGTCAGGCCAAAACATTCAGGTGAAAAGTTCACGGCATTCTGAGGATGTTTTACATACTGGAAGTATTCCTGTTGGGGTGGACACCATCATTTGTGTGCTATTTTATCCATTTCATTCTGCAATAAAATGTGAAGAGCACATTAACTCCAAAACTCTCTGGGTAACCGAATGAGGGCTTTTATGAGATAGATGTTGATTGCATTCACGGGGAAACGATGAAAGCTCCCCTACTTTTTTCTAACCATCCGTCATGAACAGAAATTTTTATTTGATCTATTTTATACGTGTTTCCCGCAAATGAAGGTGTGCATTGACGTTAGCCTGGTATTGTCTGCCTGTGGTGATCGGTGGTTCAGCAGGTGGGGCTGTTGCTCTGTTGCGGAGTCTTGCTTTTAGCACTCACAAGCACGACTACCCTAATTTATAATTTCCCAGGCAGGGCCACAGCTATCTACTGAATGAATTCTTGAACCCCAGGAACTAGTTACACCCTGTATCCTGGGCTACCCTCGGGCCCAGGCCTGGGACAAAGTGTCCCAATTACATGCCCCCTCTCAGCCCCCCATCTTCTGAGACAATACCAACCGCAGTCCTGTCAGTTAACCGAAAACAATGTAACGTGTGCAGTCCTTTTAACTTAACCAAACTAAAGGAGTCTTTTTTTAAAATTCTAAAACAGAACGCATACTCCTGAAGCAGATGATCACAAGTCTGTTTTTCCACTTAAGTCTGCTAATGTTCTGGCTTAACGCCAGCCAGAAATAATGTTTTAACAAACACACCTGAATCCCATTAGTCGCACATGTACACAGTGACACATCAACAGCAATTACTAACTTCCTTGACAAAACAAAACACAACAGTGGCATGATTATCAGGATTTGTTCTTGCAGCTTTGATTTAAAAATTTTCCTCAGGTACAGTAATGAGTCCTAAGTGTAACTTTTAAGGGAAGATCCCCCCCCCCCCGATCTGATAGTTCTGTCCTTTAGTTTGATCTAAAGCCCTAGTGCTGGAGATTGTTTTATTTTTTATAGACCATCCTCAAATCATCTTTTCTGGGTAGTCTTTTAACCATTGATAATTAAAGGCAGTGCTATATTTTGTCAATGTTTGTGCAATGGAACCTCGTTGTAGTGCGATAGTTGATGAATTGCCATCAAATTAAAAGTGGGGTCACATTATGACAGGGTCATTAAACATCGTCTGATACAAAAATTTCGTATCGGTATTCCTTTGGATCTCATTTGCACAAACCACTGGTATATCGCTGTGTCCAGTGAATCGTCTGATGCAACTCCTGTGTTTTTTCCAATGTAAACTGGCCTCTAAGTTTCTCGTCTTATTTTTTTCAATCATGAATAGTAGATTCGCAGCTCCCAAGCCAATGGTGTTGGTTGCTTTGCCTGTTTTAGCTGAGCTAGTGCCTAAGGTTTGTCTTTAAAAAATGTTTGTTTCCTACAGTGACACCTTTTGCTTCCATTCTCAAAAACGAAATAGTTTCAGGTTTGATATTTCGCTGAAACGGATGAAAGAAATGTTTCGATTCACTGTAACTGGTTTACAGTATAGCTAAGGAGACTGGGATTGGGACACTGAGACTAAATATCAGCAGGGGTGGGAATTAAAGCCCAGAGATTAATCTCGTTGCGGTCTGCATCTAGCACAAACCAGATCAGTGGATTGCGAGGTCAAGAACTTGCAACGACAGAACGCTGGCCACTAGATGGCAGTGTAGGCATTGTAAAACACGACACACACGACTCGATCTGCCCAGATGGCTCGCTAACAGGTACTGAAGATGCCAAGGCACGCACACACCTAATGACAAACATTACGGCATATTTGTTATTCTCTAATGGGGTTATGAGACTGCATATTACAGTTTAATTATAGTTCTTTGTATAGAAAATGTTTTAGACATCATAAAGGATGGGGAAAGTGAAAAATTAAGACAGATAACACCACTCTAAAAGCCACAAAATACCAAAGCAAAAATGTTCATAATGAACTGCAAAGATATTCTCATTGGACAAATAGGATGACATTACTTTCAGAAAATATTGAACTGATTAAAGAAAATAGGCCTTAGACATTTATCAAATAACTATACTGAAGAAGATACAAATAACTACAATGATTTAGTGTTGTTCCTTCCCTACAAAAACATATTGACCCGTATGAGTTTGTTGTTTAATTGGATCATTTAAAGCCGACACCAACTGAATGAAAAATCAATTAAAATGACTTCAGACTGCTTTATTCCCTACAGTTATTCCCCTCCCCATTTGGAAAGCTCGGTCATATTTACTGGCCAGCCCTATTACTGCAACATACCCTGCAAATTCTCGAAAGCATTTGTCCTTCAGGTGGATCGCGACACCGAGGATTAATGCTCAAGACTAAAAGCCTGGCCAAAGTGCTATAAAATATCTTTTGAATTAATGCCTATTTTTAAATAGAACATGTTCAAATGTTCGATTAAAAAAAAAAAAAAACCCATTCTCAGCAAGGACTTGCACATCATGCATATACATGTCAAGTGGTGTAAAATCCAGACCAGTAATTAATTAGACAGCGTAGACAAATACGGGCTGGATTTTAGTCGCCGGTACATTTTACAAAGCAAAAATAAACATGGCTGCAGACTGCCCCCCCCCCCCTGCACTGTCTTACTTACCTGCCCAGGGACTAACGGTGTAAATTAGCAAATTGCTGTAACCCGGTTACATTACATCTCTCCTTGTTTTGTATAAGGTTAATGTTTTTTGTACACTGTCCCTGTTCAAATTAATTGAATAAATAAATAAAAATAAATAAATCCTGGAGGGCCGCTGTTTTCCTGCTGGCTTTTGATGTTTTCCTGCAAATTCAGTGCACAGTTTAGGTTACTGATTCGTCTGCAGTGTCTGCACACTTGGGCCATGTCCAAAACAGCCTGCTAACAACTGTGTCCTCAAAATATGTTCTTTCTACTAAACATTCTTCCCACCGTTTAGTGCATATTTTTTAGTATGTGATGGGCAGTGTGCGAAAAATATCCTCCGTACTATTTTTTTCAAAGGTATTGCAGAAGTGTCATATGATGTCCCGCTCATGTTGCAAAGATTTTACATGGGATGGCGCTGCCTCTTCCTTCCTGCTTCTGATGGGACTCCGTAAAAAGTATGGTTTACTTCCTGAAAAGTGTACTCCCAAATACACTCAGAAAACCCCCCAGAAACAAGTATATCATCTGAGGATTTTAAGAATGCTGCATTTAGAGAATATTTCACGTACTTAACTTTCTCATCCAGTGTACTGAACTTATATACTCGATAGTAGGGAAGTGACCTGTTTCAGACACAGCCCTTGTTTCCAAGGTCTTAAATGGCTGCTGACAGAAAAGAAATCACAAAAACCAGCAGAGACGGCAGCCCTCCAGGACTGAAGTATGATACCCCTGTTCTAATGGGTATATTAGGTTGTGAGCGATTTAAGGTGGAAATGATTTACTGACTCATTGATGCACTGGAGGTGTATACGTTTCTACTGCAGTAATTCCTTCACACTTACGGATGGCACGCCAGCAACTTGAAAGGCAAGACTGCCGATTCCAAACTGGGGACGATAACTATTATTGCGAAATTAGAATACAACGTTAAGACGAACTGTTGACTATGTTGATGTGTGTGCTTGATGAATAATATTTTCATCATAAACGATATCTACACTATCTACTCGATTCGAAATATACCATGCCTCCCCAGAATTATTGTAAACCTCAATTAATATGAGGAGGATTAAATTCAGTTTGTTTAGCAAATGTTTTCTATGCTCAGATATAGTTTGTTATACCATTGAGCAGGGGAAAAAAAAATCTTTAATGCAAAATGTTTTATTATAAGAACGAGTAAGAAGTACTGACATCCCTGTATTTAATACTTTGTGCACCCTCCCTTTGCAAAGATAACAGCACTAGTCTTCCCCTGTGAGGTTGGAGGACACATAGCAAGGGATCTGAGACCATTCCTCCACACAAGATTTCTCCATACGGATCCTTCGCAGTCTTTGGCCCTTGCTTGTGGGTTCTCCTCTTTAGCTCACCCCCACAGGTTTTCAGTGGGGTTCAGGTCAGGGGGCTGGGGTGGCCATTGCAAAAGCTTGATTCTGTGGTCAGTGCGACCAGTTTTGTGTTGATTTTGCGGTACGCTTTGGATCTTTGTCCAGCTGGAATATCCAACCACAACCCACTTCTAGCATTCCGGCAGAGACAGCCAAATTTTGGTCCAGATGGAGTCCATCATGCCATGTATCCTAACAAGGTTCCCAGGGCCGTTTAAGGAAACAAGCACAAAACCGTCCAGACCCACAGCGCAACTGTACTAACGATATAGCGGTTACAGGACATGCTATGGCATGTCCTCACCTCTGTAACGATATTTGTTGTCCTACGCGTGTCCATACATCTGTATCGGTAGTTGTAGCTGTGTGTCCTTAGGTCCTACTCATGAGTGAAGGATAGCATCCGTACGCGCAAACTAGGTTAACCTTTGCATCTGTCTGCATCTCCTGAAATCACCACTTTCGAACGGCACGACATTTGTAAGCACAGCTTTATCGCCTACATGTAACGTTACTTTAGCTAACCCTAATATGTTTGCGTTTCGCCTACTCCTACTAAACAAAAGCACCACCTGCGCATGCGTCCTACTAAACGTCCCTCTCAGATTGTCCGTGAGTGAGTGACCACAATTTGCCATGCATAGCCCATGGTGGCAGTTCCTGCGTGTCATGGGAAAAACATCTCCACAGCATCTCAGATCCACCTCCATACTCTACATCTTATTACACCAAACCCACCTTTGGTATTTATTGCCAAAAAGCTTAATTTTTTGTCCCATCTGACCATTGCACCCAGTTCCAATCAAAATAAAAAGTAGCATCTCAGAAACTCCAGGCACTTACATTTGGGGTATGATGACATTATAGAGGCTTTCTAAAAAGCTTGTTGCCATAGAGGTGCCATTTAATTGTACTTTTTGAGACTCGGTGACTCCTGGATGCAACCAAACCCGCACTTCTCCAAACGTGATCCTTTTTGCCTCTCAAACCATCTTCAAATACACTCGTTTATCACATCTCCAGTCACTTTTAAACTTCTTAATTTTTGCCCTGAGAGTGGAAATAGGTGGTTTCAGACATGGAGCTACTTTCCTATAGCTGTTTCCTGATTTATGGAGGTCAACAACTACTTGTCTCGTTTCATTTGTGCGTTCTCTCATCTTCCCCATGTTGATGGATGACTAAGGGGTTTTGGTGTGTCACCTCATATTTATACCCCAGGGAATGACCACATAATAGTTCCTAAAGACTGAGGTGTGCTTAAAACGGAAGATTATGAATGGGCATATATTTAAATTTAGGTTTTGTTTGTGACTATTTCCAGTGTTGCCAAAAAAAATATATATATTGTATACATATGAAGAATGTTTTTCTTCTTTGAAAAATTTAAACTAAAAAGATTCGATTTTCATCATATTTTGAGTATAAGAGGTCATGCTGATGAACAACAAAGATATTTTTATAGCCTCTTTTTGCTCATATTTTCCAGGGTTGCCAATAATTCTGGTGGGTACTGAATTAAAAACTCTGTCACTGATCTCACAGGATTGCGATTGTACCTGTAACATAACAGGTTTCGAAAACAACCGCTGAAAAATCACTTAAAAGCTGTATGAGAATGTGTCTGGCTGCATTTATTTATTTATTTTATTTGTTTGTGTGTCTTCCACACAGTCAGATTACACACTTATCTTGTTGAACAGTATAAAACACTTTTTATAGTAATTTATAGTAATTTTAGAGTATTTCTTCTTTGACTGGAATCCAGTGTTCAGATGTGAATGGCTCTTATTTTGATGGTCTTGTACGTAATGGTGACACTGGACATCAACTGGAACGACATATTTTCATTTAAACAATAATGAAATCATTACAACCAATGACATAACTCGGGAATTCATGCCTTTCACTGGATAATCGATAAACCCAGTGGTCAGAATATTAGTCATTAATAAAAGATGTGTACAATGAGCATCATTTTACTGAATATATGTGCTATTAAATATACCCAATTATGACATGTCTGGAAACAACGTTGTCATTGTCTCAAAATACTAAAGACATGTATTGCAAGGCAGCCAGAGGCACAAACATTCGTGCTAAACAGCCTGTTCACTGCGCACTTTTTTTTACATACACCCTTTATACAAACAGTGATAAATTGGTAGTGCATCTTGTGACGTGTCAGTCACGGCAACAGAAAGACAAACCACAGTTCCCCAGTTCCCCATTAAAAGCAAAGGCTGTAACACAGCTCAACATATAAATCCAAAATGTCTCTCCTTTTTTATTAGCGCTAAATCAAGATTACATCCCCTACGTAGGCCCTTGACTTAAGGCTTAGAAATCGGATGATTAAATTATAAATAGCATGGGGTATGTCGACCTGTATAAATATACCGAATAAACGTTTTTAAGGGTGGCATCAGTCAAGACACAGCTAATCAACCGATTCAGGGATATGGGCTTTTATCTGCAATGTTTAAAAGTTGTAGATAAAAAAAACTTCACTTTTTATGCAGAAAATGTGCTGTGAATAAAAAAATACAGTTGTATATGAACACAATTTAATCGTTTTCTGCTGAAATTTTCAGCACACCTACCATGTTGGCTCAAACTGCATGTTCGTGTTTTATGTTGTAGCATCAAAGTTTTAACCACATTTTGTGTTTGCATGTATCTCCTACATGTAAATGAAACCCTAATAATGATCTTATCAAAATATAAATTTCATGGTTTTTGCATCGTAATATATTGCAATGGTATGTTGTAAAGATAAAAATCGTTTATAAAAAAATGGCTACTGTTCAGCACACAAATGCATGCGTGTTTGTGAGCACGTTTTGTGTGTGTGTGCGTGTGCTTGCAGATAAGAGCACAGACCTCGACAGTCCTTTTCTCGAAATTCGAAATGGGGTGAAAAATCGAAATCGAAAATCTCGAAATCGGTGGCCGTTTTTCCCGATGGAAAGGAGGAGGCAGGAAACGGTAGGAGGAGCCACTTCCTTGCTAACGGATCTGATTGGGCGGATCCAGTTTGATGTGGCTCAGGTGTGTCTGATCAGCCACAGCTCATTTAAGACCGCACTTTTCAGCAGCTCATTTGGCCAGGAGTGGTCTCGCGTGTGGTAGGTTTGGTAGAAGCTCCTGGCCCTCACTACGTGGTCATTAAGTATTATGAAAAACTGACTAAATGACAAGCGCAACTGGTGGGGAAAAAATGCTTGTTTTAAGTGACAAGCTCACAGATTTCAGTTAAAAAGAAAAGTTTGAGATGATGCTCACTCTTTTTATTTTGAGTGCTGCATTTTGTTTTATTTGTTAGATTACCTTTATCAGTGGACACTTCTGTCTTCCTGAATTTACCCTCTTTCATGACTCTTCGAGGCACCTTTTATGTAATTTTGTTTGTTCTCTGTAAGGCAGTTAAAATCAAGCAATCAATCAAACTTTATTTATAAAGCACATTTCTGACAGCGGGTGCAACTCGATGTGCTGAATACCTTGAACCACAATTTTTGTTATATAGTGGGGAACATAAGGTGAATGTAGGAATCCTCAAAAAAATAAAATTGGTGGCTTGTTTTAGTATAGTCTACAGCTGGTGGGAGGAGCCACTTCCTAGCTAACGGAGCTGATTGAGTGGAGCCAGTTTGATATGGCTCACCTGTTGATCAGCCACATGTCTTTTTGAAGCCTTGAATCTTTGTCTGCTTGTTTGGTTGAGAGTGATCTTGTGCATGAGAGTTTTAGCAGGGACTCTTGGTACACTTAGCCCAGTAATTTGGTATCGTGTAAATTGTTTGTGATTGAGTGAAGAGAGCAACTGAAGATGCTTATTTAGCAATGTAAAGATTTCAGTTAAAAAGACGATCGAGATCAGATGCTCAGTTTTCTTTTATTTTGCATGCTGGGGTTTCATTCATCACCCCTATATTAGTGGACAAGTCTTTCAGAATCCCCTCTCCCCCTTTCATGACTCAAGTGGCACCTATTTCAGTTTGTATGTTCCTTGCAGGGCAGTTAAATATCTTCAACCATAACTTCTGTTGTACAGTTGGGGAACGCAAGGGAACATTTGTTTGTACATACACACTGTATATGGGGCATGGGGAAAAATAAATAACTCCCCCCCCCCCCCCCCCCCCCCGCAAAAAAAAAAAAAAAAAAAACATCTCCGTAATGTTTGATAATGACTGAGTAAATCAGAAAGCAAGACCACCTAGTTACAAGGTCATACAGAAACCGCACGCCGGACCGAAGCGCCATAAATCCTATTTTGCCTCCTTGTTAAAAAAAAAAAGACTGCTTTAAAACACCCGAGGTGCCAAATCACTTGACCTGCGCTGCCCCCGGAGCCCGGGAGCTTTCTGCTCGACTGAGCGCTCTGGAGCCAGACCCCGTCCTCCCATTCTCCTGCTGCCAGTCCCCGTTAACAGTCAGGGCCCTATTAGTAACACTCTGCCTGCTCTCTGTCCTCCGGCTCGTCCACAGCCCAGGCCCAGGGGCGCCCTGTGTGTGTGTATAATCAGTCCCAGAGACTTGTCTCTCTCCCCCCCACCCCCCCTTCTGTTTTTTGGCTTCATCCCGCCTGGCACCTCAAGCTCACCCGTACCCTGCTGTATCTCCTTTCTCCTCTTCTCTCAGCCGCGATCCTTTCTTCCTCCGTGATCTTCTGCCAGCTTTTCCCGATAATCCGTCTCTCCCCTGCCTCTACCACCTTCCATATTGTTCTCCTCGTCCTCCACCTCCTCCCATCCCCTCCTCTTGCTGCACGAATGCCACTGTCAAACTGAATAGGGTCTTCAAGTCAGACATTTAAAAATAAAATAAAATAACTGCTTCTGCTGTCAGCTGTGTTTGCCCTGTCGGACGGCTGCTACTGTGTGGACCTGGGGAAATGTCAAATCCTGACCAATCGCTGTCTGCTCGGAGGAAATGTTCAACAGTTGAGCTGGCAGACAGATGCTTCCCTTAGTCAGCCACTTGAACCCCCTTCTTGGTGCAGAGCCCGCAGATGAAGCTGTAGTAGAGGCGTGTTGATCGAGAGATTAGGGCTGTGGGGCGGAGAGCATTCATTATGTACCCAAGATGCAACTGGAGAGTGCTGAAATGGGGGAAAATGCTCTGTATCCCCAATGTTCACTGAGCACCCTCAGGTTTCCCTTAATTTCCCAGAAAGAAAACACAGGGGATCAGAGTTAGGGCCTGAGAGTTAAGTCATGCTATTTGGATGATGCACGATTACTCCAAGGCTGGTGCCATTACTGTGTGTGACTGCCACTGAATTCCGCTAACAATTCCCACCGTAGGGCCCTGATTCATTTGTGTTGAGTTTTTTTCCTAATCAAATCCTTTCTGTTCAAGGACAGAGTGAGTTGAACCAATCTGCTTCCAGCTATAGCTCTGGAGCCTGAGGAAAAACCCCTATTGCCCCAGTTGGTCCTGTGGGCCCTCGTGTTTTGAATCTTCTTGCCTCATTTGCCCCCATAACAAGTGTCAGCATTGCTCCAGTTCCTGTCATTTCACAGTCTTGCAGAACACTGCAAGAGGCAGTCCTGGGCAGACCATTATTATTATTACTTTTTTGTGTTGAGCTTTAATTACAGAAGTAATGTTCTGGGATTTCACCTGCACCTCAACTTGTTGGCTCATGTAGTGCTGCTAATTTTGATGCTGCGGCTGTGTCTTCAGGTGCTTCAGGGAGCCATTGTACATCCTGCTGTAAACGCATGAATAATTTACATGGAATGTCTCGTCCACAGGATGTTTTTTCCAGCAAACGCTGGAAGAAAAATGAATGGTTCAGTTCAGGGGGGGAAGCTCTTATTATTAAAGGTTTTTGAGTCTTATTCGCTTGGTGGTGGTATACAGCAGTGAATGGTGGCTTCGTTATTAAGAATGCAGCCTGGGTTAAAAGCAGCCGTGCATACTGGTGGGCCTGCCCAGCAGGCACCCCAAAGCAGCCTGATGAGACTGAGTAAGCAATCATTCATTCGAACTTTCTTTTCTTTTCGTTTAAAATTTCTTTTGAAAACAAGCGCGAATCCGCAATAGCTGCGACCGCACAAGCGCATGCATCCATGTGTGCATGCTTCCATGCGCACACCCTCACACAAAACACGTGACCTCTTCTTTGGCTCATGACCAACCTTTCCACAAAATCTTGTGCAAATCTGTGAATCCATTCGGGAGTTGTGCCTTTTTGTGATAGGCCACGTCCGTCGCCACGCCCCCTCTAGGTCAATCGGCCTGAAAGTTACTCAGCTGTACCTTCTGGTCATGACCAACGTCCATGCCAAATTTCAGCCTCCTGGGGCGAAAACTGTGGCTGCTACGGGGTGGGACACTTTTGTGGACGGACCGATCAACCGACACAGAGCGATAGAGCTTTTAAGCACCTACTGTAAACCGATTTCAATTTTTTATTGCGCAGAATGGAAACAAAGCATTTTATTTTTGTTTTTTCCCCTTGAGGCATAAATGGATTCGTCATTTATGCCTCAAGGTATTGCTGTGCCACTCTTACACCAGGCGATTGGCAGCTCTGACGAATGCACTCTCCAGCAAACCAGTTTAACTGTGTTTGCGCTGTAAGGCCACAGTGTACTAGAGTCCTTCCAGATATGTACATTCAGCATCCTTGGTGGTTAAAATTGTTTGGATGGAAATCGAGAATATTTAACAAGGAAAGCTCGTGCAAATCTTCATAAGTTATGAACCAGTCCGAATAGCACAGCTGACAAAGCTAATGGAATTTCAGTCCTGATGAACCTCTACGCTTGCGGCAATTTGAGAAGCCTTTATGAAATCCATTCTTCCATCTCTGGACGTACAATGCATCTAGGGCAAATGGGTGAAATATTGTGGCATTTAACTGCAAAATATCAGAAGTTTTGTTGGCTACAGCACCTCCTTCAGGGCCATTCGATGCCAAAATACCAACTTGAGTGTAGATGAGCGCTCCCTTCCCTTCATAGCATTGTGTGTAATTTTTGTCATGGTGTCAAAATGGTATCCCAACTGAAGATTAATTGGCATTTTTCTCATAAAATACAAATGTGATATTTTTTTTTAAAATCACAATTTCGTTCTGTACAGCTTTGCTAACCAAAACAGGAAAAGAGTTCTCAGTTAGGTGGTCAAGTGACTTAGTGTTAAATGGCTTCAAGTTGGCGCATGGTGCTATTAAATAACTGATGCTAGACAAAATGATTTATATCTGTATATAACTGGGGCGATTACATTATTACATTATAAAACAATGTTCATACTGTTGGCCTGCTAAAGAGGTCCAAGACCCTACAACCCCATTTCAGACTACACTAAGCAGAGATTAAGAGTTTAAAACAATGAATACTTCAGTTCTTCCTATGATTCACATACCCCACCCCAATTCAAAATAGTATGGCAAAGCCTTTTTGGCACCGACTAGGAATCTCTAGTCAAGGACATGGAGACAGGCTGGAAAGGAGCGAGCGGAGAATGGAGGGGGGTGGTTAAGGGGGGGGGGGGGGGAAAAGGAAAATAGGTTTGTCAGCAGCCATTTAAGGCTGTCACACGGTGTGAAAACCCTCTGTCAGAGCCTAACTGCTCATAATTGCCGGGCACTAAGAGTTTCATGTATTCCCTGAGAGCCAGCCCCTCAAAAGAGGGGCCCAATCCTCGGGATTTGGAAATGGGGGGGGGGGGGGGGGGGGGGAGACATGTTTACAATGCAAACATGAAGTGACATCTTGGAGACACAGCCTCAGTCAGACTGTCTGGCTGCACCCGGATCTCTGGCACTCAATGTCATATGATTCTGGGGGTCAAAGGTTATCCCCACTGATGAATATCGGGGCAGAGCTCGGCTGCTTTGACAAAAGAGGGGGGGTGTGGGGGGGGAGTTTTCACTCCTGGAGCCAGGAAAGTTTATTTCAGGAATTTATTCTGCCAGCGAGAGACTGTAAACCTGTCCCAGGCTCCAAGAATTATGTCCACAAATATTGGATTTTTTTTTTTTTTTTTTTTAGAAATGGGGTTTATTGGGACTGCCAAAGGATTTTGGGTTATTTTCTTTCTTTCTTTCTTTTTTCTCCCTTAACTGCGTCTATGCGTAAGAAGTGATTGGAGAAGGCGAAACTGTAGGCTTTCTTTTAACTCACACATTCGCAAGCTTTAGATCAGTTCTCACGTGCAAATTGGATGTGAAATTGAAGGCTGAAGTTGCTAGGCCACAGCAGACTCCAGTTCATATCTTATCCCAAAGACTCTCTTTGTGGACATAATAAACACCACTGAAATAAGTGGTGACCCTTTAGAGGTTTAACACAGAGAATATTGGCTTTTTTTTTTTTTTTTTGTGAGTGACAAATATGCCCAGGCAAAAATACAGGGGTCGTGCTTTCCTTTAAATAGACAGTGTGCAATTACTCTGTTACTCAGCTCCTTTCAAATGACTCGTACCTTTACAAGCTGCGTGAGCTGCGATTAGATTCCATCCAATCAGATGATGAGATTAGATTCGGGTATATCCTACTGCCCCAGCAAAACAAAGTATGCAACAGAATAAGGCAGTAATGAACTGAGTGCATGGAATAAACAATAATGCATAATGCAGTTATGTAGTTTGATGTCCACAGGTCAATTTTACCAGAACCCCCCCAAATATTGTGAAAAGTTGATGCATTTTTATAGCTTATTCTAACTGAATATTATCAACATTATTTCCTAACCCCTGTTTAGATTGAGCTACCATGAGACCTGCCACCAATCACTGATGCCTGTCTATATACAGTATGAAATCCTGATTTAAAAAAACCCATGGTTTCAGTCATGCAACCCTGACCATACGGTTAGCGGACATGCCGATTTTATTAGGCTTCAGAACTTTGACAAAGATACAAACACAGCGATTGATCGTATCTTGCACTCATGTGCCATTGTCTTATACCACACAACCTCTGCAGGGTAATGGCTGAATTCCTGGAAAGCACACATGAGATGGTGCATGAATGAATGCATTTTATTATTATTGTCATGCATCACATGGATGCCCAGCCCACATGGGCTTATATGACACCAACATTTTGCATATAACAGATCCAGAGTAAATCCTAGACCTATTGACATGCTACAGACACATCTGATACATATACCCTGTACACAAGAGTATAGTCTCCATAACCAAACCTCCTTATCTTCTTTTCCAAGTTTTTTGCAACATATTTAAAATAATTTCATAAATAACACCTCATTAGAGACTAAACAAACAATCCATCTTGCCTTCTTTTCCAGGCTTTTGAAACAGTTAACCATTTTAAAAACGTCAAAGTGCATCAAGTTTTTTTGGGGGGGAAATGGGTGAACAACAGAAGTCCGAGAAAGACATCCGGAATTTTCTCCTGTTGGTGTGGGGTGGGTGTCCTGATTGGAACCTCCGAACAGGACTGCAGTGCTCCAATATGCATGCTCTTTTTGCATTTTAACAAGGTCAAAGGATGTTTCCAAGCTGGGGTCTATTAACACGGCAAGCGAGTGGAAGAGTGAGTGATTGGGAAGGGGGGGGGGGTTGGTGGTATGTGAGATGGATGAGAGGCAAACAAAGTGGTGTCAAAGCCACACTGCATTCCAGCACCAAATGACGAGTCTACAAGGAAGAACGAAAGGGGAGGGGAAGGGGCGGGGGGCAGCAAAAACTATTCATCCATGAAGCTAAGAGTCCTGTTCAAAGTTGCCTAGATGGGAGACAGTGGCTCAATAAGCAGGGAAAGCCTGGGGCGAGTGAAAATATCCATCAAATCACAAGGAATTGGTTTGTGCATAATGACGCAATTGGTAAGGTCAGTGGCAGTAAAATGTCCCCATTGATTCTGGAATAAGATGCACAAGCCAGATTTGCCAAAGCCATCCTCTTCCTCTGCCAATGAGTTCATGAGAGCAAACGTGAGCAGGCTTGAAAGACAACTGTTTGCATGGTTTACAAGCATATTGTGTCCATGAACCATGGAATGTCTCGCACATACCTTCCATCAATATTTAATATCTACCAAGGATTGCGGTTTCCAAGTCCTGACCAAATGCTTTAAAAACTGCAGCATGCTAATCTGCTTTAACTTGTAGGATTCATGAATCCTAGCAAAAGTGCTTGGAAGATCTCTGAAGGCATCGGCAGCCCTAGCAAGGCTGACTCATAAGACCATTTATTTCGACCACTTTGGCCATTTTCTCACACAACCACCTTGTAGCATTGGTAACAGTCGCCATTGGGGTAATCGTGAAAGACAGACAGAAGCTGAATTTCACGCCGGTAACTCGTGTAAGACACTATGCTATGCTCCTAACCTTATGCCGCGTGCTAATGTCCAACAGCTGTGTCTGATGTGCTTTGACCTAAAGAGAATGTGTGGCGGTTGGCTTCTTGTGCCAGTCGGACCAGATGCAGTTCTGGAGATGAGAAGAAACCGAGACTCCTCTCTTTCGCTGTTTCAGCTCTGATTTATTTTTATTTTAATTTTATTTATTTTCAATATTCTTGCGCCGTTTGCTAGGCTGTGGAAATCAGAGGGCCGACGCCAGCGGTGCTGAAGGCAATTTCTCTTGGCTCTGTCTGCCCCCCCCCCCGCAGACCCGGTTCGTCTCGCCGGTTCGTCTCCTGACGGGAGAGCAGACTGAACGGCTCGTGTCTTCTAATCCGGAGCTTCGCAGAGCGGGGAGACGCTGTGGTGGTGATGGGGGGGGGGAGGAGCAGCCCCCCCCCCCCTCCCCTCCCCTCCGCTGGTTGCCCCGTCTGTCTCCGCGTGCCTGTTGTCCCTGCCAGTCCGGGATTAGCGTTTTCGTACATCAACGGACACCCCTCCAGTGGTGAGACGGGACCCAGGGGTCCGGAGTCTCCCTCGCGCCCCCGCCACGTCCCTGCCCTCCCCTTCTCTCTTATCGCTCGGAGATAATGATGGGGGGGGGGGGGGGGGGGGGGGTTGGGGGGGCTGGGGGGGGGGATTTACCGTTATTAGCGCCATTCCTTTGCTGCTTGGCCTGTCTGTTCGTCCGCCCTGGAGACGGAGCACGGCAACGATGTGCGCTCCTCGTTTTTTTCGGGAGAGTGCAGGTCCGCGGTGGCACTGTCAAATGAGGTTAGCGGCTGTAGGGCTCTGTTTTTGCGAGGGTGCAGGGCATCGAGGTCGGACACGCGCGGCTAGACCGAACCTGATTTTGTTTAAGGGGACTGCTGGGTGCCGCTGTGAAGGATTACTTTGTTTACCAACCTCCCCAGCTATAATCTTCACATGATATTTTGAATTAAAACAATTACCAAAAACTTTGTAATCGCTGTGTGCAGTATCTCTGAGGTTAAAATATTAACTTACAAAATTTAAATAGAACCAAATTAGGTTGTATGAATTTTGAAAGGCAGGATTGATTTATTGTCACAGTATGTTGATCGATATCATTTACCGCCTCCATACATACATCCCCATGAATCTACATTTTGACTGACCCTTTAAGGTGTAATATCACAAATGTGCCTTAGAGCGTTCTTCACTTGAACATTCTCAAGAAAGAAAGTTTGTAAGCTTCCACATTATCTACCCAAAGGAACACCTGTACCTTCTCATGGCACAGAAGATCTGACAGCTAGCTTACAGCAGTCCGCAGGTTCGCTTTTCAGTTTGGACAATTGTGTCTATCAGCAAGCCACTCAACCTGGATTTCACCAGGACACGACCTGCGGAATCACTGTCTGCATGTAAGCTATGCAAGACATCCTGAATAAAGGCCTCTGCTTGTTCAATGGATCACGTGCCGAATGAACTCTCTCACTCGCTAAGATGTCTATAAAAACAGTACACATTACTCAGTTTTGTGCACTTTTGGCATTCAGAAAGCACAATAATATATCTGATCAATCTGCAGTCTGCGGCACGTACTGTAATACACACAAGAATAATGGCTCAAATTCTGCGGTTTTTCAGTGACTGCTCTGTTGCCATGATGCCTGGAGGCATAAGCCAATGCTGTACCTAATTGCTCGTTTAATTAATATATCTGAAAAGTTTCATAAAGCAATAATGACGATATTATTTATTCCTGTTGTGGGCGTGTGTGCCTCTTGGCACTTCAATCATGACTCAAAACTTTTAAACTCTGATTTAAAATAATAAAACCAGGGGGGGTGGGTGGAGGGGGGTTGGGATGGTGGGGGGGGGAGAAATAACTGTTCTTTGGCACGTTAAAAGCTCGTCATGAAGGTAAAATGGCTTCATCCATCAAGAACAAGAAATTAAACGAGCACAAATAACGGAGAACCGAAAAACAAAAATGATTCGGTTTTCAGTCGGACGTATTAGGCCGCCCGAGCTATAGCGGGACGTCTCCGAGCGAGCGGGCTCTGTAATTGGCTGTAATTATGACGCTGATTTCAGGTCTGCATTCCTGTGCTTCTTTTTGGTTCCCCCCCCCCCCCTTCCCCCCCCCAGCGGTGAGTCTGGGAGCCGGGGCGATCCATTATAAACGCGATCCCAATCTCGGCCGATGGCTCCAGATTGGGGCTTGTGCAGCAGCGGACCTGTCCAGTTCTGAGTTCTGAGAGGGACGAGGCACGTAACGAAATTCCCCCTCTCCTCCCCCTCCCCTCCCCTGTGGGAAATGGCCGTAGCAATCAGCGATCCCATTATCAGATAAATGCATGTCTCGTGAAGAGGGAGTGGGGTGGATACTCTGAACGGTGGTTTGGTTGTCAACAAAATGTTTTCAAAATTTCAACACATTAAAGCTCAACCCGAAGACTTCGCCCAGCCCCCAGCCCCCTCCGCCCCCTTCCATTACCAGTAAAAGAAAAAAGGCAACATTGATCACTTCAGAGCCAACAGTGTCATTACTTACAAACCATAAATGGTCTGGTCGGAATGCTTTAATAATTATGACTCATTGTTTGTACCGAATTATAAAAACCTTTTGGCTAATTTGAGGATTTCATAATGTCCATATCAAACATCACATATGAAGACAATACAATGCCACTATCTAAATTCTTGGATACAGTACTGGGTTCATCCTCACTAATCAATGCCAAACTCTAGCCTGGTTTCTTTTGCATAAAGTAAAACCCATCCTTCCATTATCTAACCTATCCCACCATGCATTGGGCGAGAGGATAGTACAGTACACAAGTATAATGCACGTCATGTGATGCATTTATTCCTCCTGCCGTGCCTCAGAGCCAGAACAAGAGGAACTGCGCTGGTACCCATGGCAACGGGTCTATCTATTTGAGGGTCTGATATCAATATGCAGAAGATGGTGTGAAGCTGTTTAAAATAACCGTGATAACGACTAAGTCACATGGAGTGGAGGAGAGCTCTGTCAGGTGGGGCAGCCTTGTTGGGGGGGCACTGACAAATATTACATTACAGGCATTTAGCAGACGCTCTTATCCAGAGCGACTTACATAGCATTTTACATTGTATCCATTTATACAGCTGGATATATACTGAAGCAATTTCGGTTAAGTACCTTGCTCAAGGGTACAACGGCAGTGTCCTACCCGGGAATCGAACCTGCGACCTTTCAGTTACAAGCCCAGTTCCTTACCCACTGTGCTACACTCCGTCCTTATAAATAAGCAAATTAAGAGTTATTCAGAAAGCGAAGGAGTACTTACAGTATCAGAGAGGGCTCGCAGCACAGGTAAGTGACTGTTCTCTGACAGTGTGGTTATTTTACAAAACGCAACGCAATTGATGTTACAACCTGCAATCTTACAGATCAGTCCATTAACTCGAGCTATTATGCCCCCGCCGGCCCTTCCTCACTCTTATTACTTTTTCATAACACATTTTGCTTATTTCCTAAGAGTCAATATTTAATAAAAATCAAATTAAACAGAAGCGTTTCTACATCTAATACAAAATGGACCGAAAGGACCCCGCGAATGTGACGTCATCGAGGTGCGGCATTGCCCAACGTCAGGAGCCCCTGGGATTCCTCTAATCTGAGAGGTGTCAGTCGGAGAACGGCGGTGCAAGCCTCTCCGTGGAAGTGTTGGGACGAAGGAATTTGCTAATTAAGGCGCTATTAATGCTACAAGACCAACTATGCGGGTTTGCACAATTGGGAGCTGGCAGAATAATTGCACGCTTACAATGGGGGCCATTCACGAGCTTCCCTTCTGACGGGGATGGAAGGGAGGGGGGTGGGGGGGAAGTAGCTCTTAGCAGTTGAGTAGATATAATTGCAATCACTCAACTCGTCTGATGCTGATAGCCAGAGTGATGGGAATTTCCTGTGGGAAGGGCGGGGGGGGGAGGTAGGGTTTGGGGGTGGGGTGGGGGGGGGGGGGGGGCTGACTCGATACGAGGTTTTGCAGCTCGCTGGCAGGCCTTTTTGCACGCAGCCGTTCGGGGTGAACGAGTCACTGCTTGTGTTCACTTAACCGTCGTCATTAAGCCACATTTATGTGGGGAACGCGATTCGAACGTGAGGTGTGAGGTAAGGGGTGCGGGGACACGTGCTCGTGTAATTGGGTGGGAGTCCGTAATGAGGCCTTGGTTTTTAGGGAGGTCCAGGGGGGGTTTGATGGATGTGTTATGGATCGCACGGCCAAATAAAGTCGTGCCGTGAATGCGGAGAAGCAGCGGAGTCGTGAGTCTCTTTGGCGTTGACCAAACAAACCAATTAATTCTATGAAAACTTTAAAAAATTTATCAACTTTAATGGTCAATCGGTGCATACTGATTATTCGTCCTGGTAATTTTTTGCCACTACAATTTGCATTCAGTTTTCTATTTGCCAACTACTGTTAATGGGACCTATCTTGATGTTGTGGAAAGAACCAGAACATTAAATATTACACAACCTGACTCTCAGATGCAATAAAAAAAACAATTGCTGAAATATACATTTCAGTGCTGTACCTATTGTATTGAATAGCAAGTTTGCTGTAGATGTAAGCATTGCATTACATTACAGGCATTTAGCAGATGCTCTTATCCAGAGCGATTTACGCAACATTTTACACAGCATTTATTACATCCATTTATACAGCTGGATATATACTGAAGCAATGCAGGTTAAGTACCTTGCTCAAGGGTACAACGACAGTGTCCTACCTGGGAATCGAACCTGTGACCTTCAGGTTACAAGACCAGGTTCTTACCTATTATTCTGGTGTGGAGCAGAGAGAATATGCACAAGCAAAGCACGTGCAATGCATTAACGCCAACTGGCTCTTTCCTTTTAATAGCTACAGTAGGTGGCAGGATGTCGACTGTACCCAGGACATGCTAGTGTGCACCTAATTCGATCGATGGAGGATGTTGTGGTTGTGGTCATGCAATGGGACCTACGGTCCTGACTGGCCATTCTAAATGGCAGTCCAAAGTGGGGTGTAAAAAATAGAGTCTGCTAAAAAGGCTAAAAGTTACCTACTCAAGAAATGTAAAATGTACTTGACCTATGGTATATTGAAACTGGTTAAGCATACTATGCAACTTACAGCAAAACAAATTCAAGCGATGTTCCTTTCATGTACATTTCTGACATAAGGGAATCACCTCATGACTGAATCCTGTAGGTCCAGGAGGATGGAAAAACTCCTCTTTATATGCTGTGAAAATTAAAGAGTAGTTTTGATGGCTTTTGCCATTATTATATAACATGATGCAATAGAAGCCAGGTACCCTACCCCACCCAATGAATATGGAATCATGCAAATTAACTGCGTAGAGACTTGGTGGCATGGTCCCCATTCAATTGTCAAGAAATAAGATTCAATGCTTGCCAAGAGTACTTTTCATTCTCTATTCCTTTGATTTCATAATATGTACATACACCCCCCGAAAACAAGTCTTGCAATCAATCACACCATTATGAAATTATGATCTTTGCAAATAGCATAACTGACATGACTAATTATAATATGCAATTAAAATTAATTATAATTTCCTTGTCTTGGGCCTTTCTATCAAAAGAGTTAATTGCTCAGCAAACATTCTCCAGGCCCTAATCGTGTTTGACATCGATTGTAGAATTGCTGCTGGATTTTTATAATTGTTGGGGCAAAGTGCTTCGCAGAAAGTACTTCTCGGTGGGTTTTGAACCCATAACCCTCAGGTTGGATGTCAAGTGCCTGCATCACAACCCCACAGGTGGATCGTTCTCATTTTGTCAGATCTGTTGCATCCTCTGTTTTCGCACGAAAAGACACAGCTGTGAAATTCCGTCCTTTTGTCCACGGTTAATTCCTTGCACATCAGTGTAAAACTAACAGAGGATACTCGCTCTTGTGAAATATTAAAGTTTACTGGTAGGACAGACTGAGGATCAGTTCATGCCATGAACATGTCCTCATCCACCTTTGCTTAAAGCTGTAGAGGAGAAAACAACATATCTGGGGATAAAATGTTCCCATCCCTTGGGCATGGGACCCATGGCATGCTGTGCGGTATTCTGTCGAAGGAATGCAACAGTGAGAGGTCGTTATTAATGGTTTCATGCAGTGATGGTAATAAGCTACGGCAAATAAGCAACAAAACCATCATTCCTTTATAAAAACTAGGTTAAATACCCATGGATACCCAATGATTAGCATGGACTAATGGCCTGCATAGTTCTTGTGTTGAAACACACTGAGCAGTTGCAAGGCATAGCATAAGTCATACTGGTTCAATTAAAATCACAATGCTTTGTTTATGATAAAATTGATTTAATTTTGGAATCTAGAGCATGCTTACCTGTTTAGATACTTCCCAGCTTGTGTCCGATGGCAGATTGGGATGAGAATTGTAACTGACCGAATATATATAAACAGCGACTAACTTTCAGCTTCAAATCTGGACTGTGCCAGGGTCATGTCCAATGAGATGGCTGAGGTGTCAAGTTATCATTAGCTAATATAACTGACAATAGTGCACCCCACCCCCAGTACTGAGTCTGTGACCAGGCCACCCCATGAAGCAAATCCAGGTAACCCCCCAGTGTGCCAGTGCCAACTGGCCAGCAGCAGCCCAGCAGAGCGATGCCCAGTCTGCTCTAGCGTGGCACAGAGATGCCCAGTTTGCTCTAGCGTGGCACAGAGATGCCCAGTCCATTCTAACGTGGCACAGAGATGGGGGAGGGATTATAGACCAGGTTTACAGCATCTCATGGCTCACCTGGTTGATCAGGTGCCTGCCTGCCACCTGTTGGCTGCACAGGAAGTGCCTTCACCCTCATGTCTGCGGACCAGTGACCTGTGAGCTGCAGTGTGATAACAGCCAACCTGCTTGTCTGTGCTCTCCCAAATCAATAGGAGATGGCAGTAATGAGCACTAAATGGCCGGGCATTTCAAATTGGGGAGACAGCTGTTCATAAACCCCTTGTGGCAAACATGATTTCACCTGGCTATCTTAAACAAAATTTAAAAAATGAACAGCAATTAATTCATCTGCCAAATTGTGCTGCGGTTTCAGAAGGACCGGTGGATCTTTCCAAATGTGGCTCCAATTGTTATGTTTCAGTGTGTGCCAACTACTGCAAGAGTAAGTCATGTACAAGGTGATGGCAGTAAAACTGATTTAAAGTGGTTTGTTTTAAAACCCACAAGTTTGGCAGCACACAACTCAGGAAAGGCTCCAATGCAGCATTGTCTTTTCAGATGCCAGTTGTCAGACAATTGAAAGCCATGAAATATATTTGAAAAATAAATTTGAAAAGATCTTGAGGTAGCACTCACTGTTTGTTAGACACAGCTCCTTGTCAAGGTTTTTGTAATCCAATATGAACTGTCCCAAGAAAATCAGTTAAATTTCTAGAATATACTTCATTCCAGATTTGAAATACTGGGTGTTTGGTAATGCATTAAGAACATTATAAAACAGGATGTTTATGCTGAAAATGTACAACCCTTAATTCCACTGAATTTGTAGAAGTTTTAATTAAGTCCTTAATCTTTTTAGGTTGTTTATTTCCTGAAAGTTAAAGTTTTCCAGAAAAAAAGTATGCACTCATTCAGTTTCTGTGGATATTTGCATTTATGTTCGGCAAATTTTAAGTTTAAAAACAATACAAGTGGTTTAATCTGAAATTAATGAGTGTGTGGAGATCCCATTTTAAATCTAAGCTACTAAAGAATAACGTATAATAAAACAGGATGGCAAGCAGCTTTTTTGTGCTGAAAACATCATTAACATAAATACTATAGATCTGCTTAAATTTTATAGCATTACTCACGTGACCATCTGTCTGGAAAATATTGAACATAATTTATAGACAATCTATATAATTTATAGAAAAGAAAAACACAGTAAGAACTTACATTAGCATTATAAAGAAAATAAAGCAAATACAACTGCACTAAACTTTTGCTACACTTGAACACAAAACGATAAACTGATCACAAAATGGCCGCGTATATACAGACATCACACCCTGCGGCCTTTCTATATATTTATAAGCAGGTGCACTGATTTTTATATTTATTAAAACAGCTTTCTGTGATTTGTTATACTTTTTCTTAAATATTTGCTTGCACTGTATTGTTAAGTGACCGATGTACCCAGATTATATTAGCAATTTGTGCAGTGTAGGAAGTAGCAAAATAGACTTCAGGTGTGTCAGGTTTAAGTGTCTCTGGTTCTGTTTTACTGAATAACAGTGGAAACCTCTGCCCAGTATTTTTAATAAATTCTCCACTGAAACCAGTAACACTTAACGGTGTGCCCTGAATTGGCTTCGAGCTCTCTAGACAATATAATGGGTTGCAACAAGAAATGGTTTTAGTTGCCATGGTTATTTCAACTAATCCTTGTTTCCTCAGTGTTTTGACTTGCTTGGTCTCTTTGCGTAGGATTAGGACTTGGCAGCTGTTTCTACGTGTGATGGCAGATATTAGACTTCCAATCACTTCACCATCGTGAAGCACATTTTCAAGGTATTATAAAGGTATGTGGGTTGGTCTGTTATTTTTTGTTCTGTTTAACTTTGAGCTCCACACCTATGTTTTACACACACACACACACACCGAATAAAGAATACAGTTTTAGATACAGGCAGAATATATCAAATGCAAATTTCTGTTCATGCACACCTTGAATGCATAACGACGGCAGGATTAAATACAATGTGCCTAGCAACCCTGCACTGTTATAAATGTTTTCACACGTATCACCCACTAGCCTCGCTGAGGAAACTGCACCAGGTCCACCAGGCAAAATGTGTGTAACACACAACTCTGATAAATACTGACTTTCGCGTCAAGTTAGGCAAGTCTGCATCCTGGAATGCCAATAGAAGCTATACTTGTTTGTTGAGTGAGTATAAGGACCTCCACTTGTTACGCTCCATATGGCGGGAGGCAGACAGTGTAAGATGGCGCATCAGGATAAATATTTGTCGTCTGTGTCCCAGCGGTCAGGACGTGGGTCCGTGTAGCGTCCAGTTCAACGGCCTCCAGGACAGCAGGTGTATTTCACACTGTTTTGTTGCGGTTTTAATAAATATTGGGCGTTTTGTCCACTTGAAAACGGGAGACCAGGGTGTTGTTGCTTTTGTCTTGTCAACAGGAATGTCCCACCAGTCCATCTCCCCCCCCCTAGGTACCGCCACACGCACACAGTGCCCGTCCGGAGATGCCAGTGGCGCGTTACGAAGCAGCGGAGGTCCCGGGTGCGAACAGGACGGAGGAGGCTATACGCCGATTAGCATGCCACTGAAATCTGACCCATTCTGTATCGTGATCGAGGCGCCGGCTCCATTGTCCACAAACACTGATGTGTACTGCCCAGCCTGCGAGGGGGGGGGTGAGGGTAGGGGTGCGGGTGGGGTGGGGTGGCAGGGTGTGGAGGAGGTGGGGAGTGGGTGGGGCGACAAGGAAGGAGGTCGTTCAGACTACTCATTCAAACGTGCCACTAGAGCGAGGGTGTCCATTCTTATCCGGAAAGGGTCGGTGTAGGGGCTGCCCAGCACCAGGTCATCTGATTGTACTTATGAAGGCCTTGATTGAAGACCCTGATTAGTTACTTAGTCGAATCAGATGTCGGAGTACTGGGCTAAAACAAAAACCCCACACTGGCTCTCTTTGGATAAGACACCCCTGTACTGTACTAGAGTAACAATGTGCTGCTCTGTTCTTTGAAAATTAAATGATAAAGCTGTATTGTTATGAAGGTGTCATGTGTGGCAGTCTACCCTAATGGTTAAGTGTATTGTCTTAACTATGAGGTCATGAGTTTGATTGCCATTGTAAACTTCCAGTTGGTGTGGCTGTGTGGTATGATTAGGGAACTGGGCTTATAAGTCAAAGGTTGTGCATTTGATTCCCTGCTGGGATGCTGAACAAGGAAATTAACCTTAAATTCAGTGAATACCCTGCTATATGAATGAACGGTACAGAATGAAAAATGTATTCTGTAAGTCGCTCTGGATAAGAGCATCTGCAAAAATCTGAAATCTATTGTAAGATACTCTGTATTTTTGTCACATATTTTAAATGTGTCAATACTGTTTTTGTTTATACACAGATGGCATCTTTTTAAAAAATAGCGGTGAGACCCTAGTGTTTTTTTAGCAGTAAACTTTAGCAATATATTAATGTTATCTGCTGTTGTACTTGCCTGAAGCTCCAGAAGCCCATGGACCAATACTGTGAATATCTTGCTGTTGCTTTCCAAGCCAACAATGGTCTCTAAGGACCTGTAGGAGATGAGACACATGTCAGGCATTACACAACTCCTGGTCCTGAAAATATGAAGCTGTCGGTAGAGGTATGAAATATCTGAAAGAGAGGATTTTTTCTGGCAGTAACTGAATCACAAGGAGCAACCAGGCATGCACACTGACCTTCAAGAAAACACACTGGGACAAATTTAAAATGCATTACCTATTTTTTAAATGTTGGTATATAAAGCATATTTAGGCCATAAATTAATAAAAAAAATATATATATAGAATGTATCAAAAATATAGGCCATGTACAGACTGTTCATAGAACATATCTTTGGGGATATGTACAGCATGTCTACAATTCGTCATTATGGTGTATGCGTAATTTTGATTATTGCAGTGACTATTTTAAATTATTTAAATTTTGTCTGGTAATGACAGGATTTGGGAGTGACTCTGACCGTATACTGGCCCCTCGTTTTGACCGAGCGGATGGAGCACAGCACTTAATGTTTCACAATATAAAGAGAAGCCACTTGGACATTCAGCAGAACAAGCGCGAATCCGCAATAGCTGCGACCGCACACACGCATGCATCCATGTGTGCATGCATCCACACGCACACACCCTCACACAATCACGTGACCTCTTCTTTGGCTCATGGCCAACCTTTCCACAAAATCTTGTGCAAATCCGTGAATCCATTCGGGAGTTATGCGTCTTTTCGTGATAGGCCATGCCCATTGCCACGCCCCCTCTTAGTCAATCGGCCTGAAAGTCATGACCAACGTCCATGCCAAATTTCAGCCTCTTGGGGTGAAAATTGTGGCCGCTATGGGGTGGGACACTTTTTGTGGACAGACCGACAGACAGAGCTATAGAGCTGCCAGTCGCAGCTAAAAACCACTAATGTAATGCAGTGCCCTTTTCAGCATGGTGGGGCAATGTATATTATGTGTGCGCTTAGGCTGTGTTACTCAGGCCAGTGTGAACAGTTATACATTTTGCATTAAATGGCTGGGCTTGCTGAGTTTATCCTGGTTAAGCTCCATGCTCATGGGTAACAATTGAGTATCTCCCGCCCCCACCCCCCCACCCCCCACCCCCCACCCCAAAGATCCTTAAGGTTTTAAGCCCAGTTCCTCAAGCACAATTGCACATGCTTGAGTTATCCTGACAAGTAGGGTACATAACGATGAATCGAGACTATTCATGACCTGATCTGAACTCCCAAAATGGTACCACAAAATGGCGTTCCCACTACCATTTTTTTTTTTGTTGCTGCTGTTGTGTGGGCCAGACAGATTTAGATAAGGAAGCTCTGAATATTGATAAAACCCAGCTAGAGACTAACCGCTTGTTCCAAGAACGGGGGGAGAATGCTAAGTACTAAATGCTAAAATTAGTAGTGTTAGTTGAAATGTTTCCTTCTCTATCTTGAAAACATAATCAAACATTTCATACAAAACTGTGTCGTTCCAACAGTCAATACAAGTCATTTCTCGCGGCGTCTACTGTAAATATCAGCAAACGGCTGTACAAAATAGGCCCACGAGTCTGGAGGTCTGTTTAAAGAAATGTATAAATCTCACCCCTGTTCTATTTATGAGTCCCCTTAGTTTAACTAATGAAACTAAACAAACTCGAGCAGTGGCAGCAAATCTTTTCTTACAGCAGCATTGGTGCCAGCAGCCGCCATGCATAATTTTTACCCTGCAAAAGAATTAACACTTGGTTAAATTTGTTACTCATAGCTCAAAATAAACTACATTGCGGTCATTCCTTCCACTTCTAGGGTTACCGGTGCTCTTGACCCTGATTTATGCATTTGTCTTCACATTGTAAGTCACTCCGGATAAGAGCGCCTTTCAAATGTCAGTAATGTGATGTAAAATATTGACACAAATTTGACATGATGATGCATAATATCTTCCTCTTTCAATGCTGTGCTCCTTATCAATGCTGATTTGATGTGGCTGATGTACTGAGGTCTGCAATGTCAGTATCAGATGCTCTTGGGGGGGGAGGGTGCGGTTTGGAGCCAAAAACGGAGGCGTGTGATTGGCCAGTACTGACGTGTATCGGTGGCACAGGGACTCGATGCAGATCAGCACCCGCACGTTGTCCCTCGCTCGCAGCTGGCTCTTGCTTTTCTTCACCTCGCTGTGGTCTGCAGTATGGACGAGAGAGGAAAAGGGGGGTCATCAAAAACACCATTTAATATCGGGACCCAAATGAGACATTTTGCACCTATTTCAGGGACCCATCAGATGCACATACTAGCATAGCCCATAGCGGACTGCAGACTCATTCTGGGACCCACCTCACGCACTCCCACAACCCATTTTGGGTCCCGTTCCATAGTTTAAGAAACACTGCTTTATAGGCACTGAGACACCAGTGGACAGCCGAGTTTAGTGCACTAGATGGAGTGTACGGAGGAATCCGGCTCTCACCGATGTGGATGCTCGCTGTGAACTGGTAGATGGCGGTCACCAGCGCGGTAAAGCGGCCAGTGGACAGGTCCATCCCCGTCCCCCGGAGAAACGCTCCTTTGGAAGGAGGCTGGAAAATAATGGAGAAAGGCTTGTGATTTATTATCCCCTGTAAGGTTTAACCTTGACCGGGCATTCACTGTCGAGATCACGGCAAAATTTCAAAATTACATAAAAATGATTGTCACTCTTGATAAAGGTCGGCGAAAAGGCAATATAAAACATGGGTAACAGGCTATTTTATTCTCACAAGAAAACTATTCTTGCATTCTGAAATGTCAATTGTATTACCCAACAAAAAGTTGAGTGACATTTACTGCCTCTCTACAGTTTAAATAAAATATTACATCAAAAGCTATGATGTGAAGTAGATAAACATTGTTTGCATCATGCTATTTAAGCAATTAAGTTAATTATGTGTAGAGAGAGTGTCATTAAATGGCCTCCAACAACAACATGCCCAAGATGTGGTGCCTGTGAATTGCATTTCTATGACTGTTTTTTTTGTTTTGTTTTTGTTTTTTGCTCACTCTGAATCAGTGAATTGTGATGTTGATGTCACTGAAGACATTTCCGCTTGCTAATTTTCTTTTTTCTAATTATGCCTTTAAACTGTTTTGGAAAAATAAATAAAATATAAAAATATGGCTTTAAAATCTGAGGTCATGACCCCCAGTGTCCCCTGTGGTAACTGTGCCCATGTGACCCTTTATCGGTACCAAATACGTACCAAATTAAATCCAATGGTGTCCATGTTTTGCACCTGACCTGTGAATGCTCATTATGTATTTCAATGTCATTAGATATGCAATCAGATATGTTCTATAATGCGGCTTCAGCATGTTTATTTCAATAACACGGACAGCAATACACTATGACGCTAGCAACTGAAGGATATTAGTTTTGATGCTGCACTAGCTATAATTCACTAGTTGCTTTTGAATTGCTGTGCTCTTCACAATACAAAAAAAAAGAATAATTACTTTTTTTTTTTTATTTAAAAAAAAAAAGCTGAACTGCGTCAGACACTCGTTCAAATGGCGCGGCAGAGGAACTCGGCTTAGTCAAAAGCAGAGGATAACTGTCATTCAGAGCAATTCGGCTTAGCAACAGAGTGGCTCCGATCCACAAATTATTTTAAACGCTGGAAGGCACCAGCAAATGAGGGTAGCTAAACCCTCTCACCCCCTCCTCCATTGTCTGAGCGGCTTTTTTTTTTGGCAGGAAATGGCCCCGGCAGCTACGGGACAAGTTCCCACCCTAAACGCTTAACGTTACTGTAACGTTGCCGTAATGTTGTGGCAATGTTTCCAAAAAAAAAAAAAAAAATGTAATATCATACTTTGGGTGTAGGCATCTCCGCAACAGAATGCGGTATGCAGACACTTACCACGCTAGCTGGTATTAACAGCTGAGCTACGCGCACAGACTCTGTGAGAATGCTGAAGATTTCCTCTGACAAGCTGGTGCATGACCCCCTTAATGGGGCAAAGTTTGTGTTTATTGCACTCCCACTCATAGTTAAAACTAGAAGATTAAAGTATCCAGATGAAACTGTTCAGAATATATGTATCTTTTTTTTTTCATTGGACCAACACACACATTCAGTTTCATTCCCCCAAAAATTATGCAAATAGAAGTCTAGCTAAACAAAAATGGGGGGGGGGGGGATAACAAGTTTTGCTGTGATGTTAAATTTGAGATCATGACAATGAAAGTTAGTAAAAAATGCTTTAAAAAAAAACGAAGCTTCCTGTATTTTATAGAGAAAACATGATCAATTGTGTTTACAATGTACTTTTATGAAGACCAATTGCATGTGCTTGGATTCACAAATCTTTCAGTTTAATATTGAGTGAATACTACTGGGCGGCAGTGTGGTATAATGGGGGTAAGGAACTGGCAAAGTCTAAAGTCTGGTCTTGTAACCTAAAGGTCACAGGTTCGATTCCCAGGTAGGACAACTGCTGTTGTGTACCCTTGAGCAAGGTACTTAACATTCATTGCTTCAGTATATATCCAGCTGTATAAATGGATGCAATGTAAATGCTATGGAAAAATTGTGCAAGTCGCTCTGGATAAAATAATTTGCATAAATGCCTATAACGAAATGTACTGAACTGTGTCAGGGGATAATTCTGTTTTACCTATGAATAGACACTACATTTATGGCCAAAAGCATTCCCACATTTTAGAAGGCAAGGAAAATGTCAATCGTTACCTAATGGTACCGAGCGAGATGATCACCTCACCAAAGCATTCCCTTCCTTTCAAGCAGACACCGCCTCCATTCAGAACACAAGTAGCAATTCCTAAACTGACCTAGCGGTCAAATCCTCATCGTTCGAACTGACCGAGATTTGCGTCTGGGTTTGTTTTAAATTATCATTCAAAAAATGTCTCGACCTGAGAGAAAAGACTTGCTATTGTGATTAGTCAGAATGTAACGGCATGTTTTAAATGATCTTTTATAAACATTTTTTTAAAAATCAACTGTGTGTTTGGTAGATGGTGTCTGCTTGAGCATGCATCTGCAATGTGCCTGTGTAGGCTGAGCACAAAGTACAGACTCCTCCCCCCCCCCCAACACAGAGGCAGCATTGGCAGCACACACTGCACACAAATGCTAGTCTGTGTTCTTGTGTATTCATGGATTTTGCCATGAGTAATGGTCCTGAAAATGCCCCCGGGCCGTTCCAAACGGTGGGAGGGGAAAAAAAAAAGTTTGGACAGAAATTGATTTAAAAACAAAAGCGCGAGCCCCATGAGGAAAGCTGCGTGCCTGATTAATAGTGTTGTCCAACTTATTTTGGGCTGCTGTTCAGAGGCACGCATTGAGCACCGTGTACAGTAGGCGCAGAGCCATGGAGTTGATCTGTTTCCCCCCACTGACCCCCGCCCCCCCCCCCCATTTTTTTGGGGGGGCTGAAGTAGTTGACAGTGAATAACTGAAACATATATCAACATGTTTACTACCATGAAGCGCACCCAACACCCCCCCCCGATCCCCTTTGCCAACCTACTGTCTGATAGATTTGAAGCTCCGCCAGGGTTTTCTTGTCCACGACAACGGGCCCCCTGAGTCTGCAGTGGAAGGCCTCCTCCACCCTCCTGTACGAGGTCATGCCCCCCAGGGTGATCAGGGCAGGGGGCAGTGCGCTGGGGCTGGTCCGCCGGTCCACCTCCGCCCGCCGCTCCGTCGCCTCTGGAGGGGAGGAAGACAGGCGGGACACGTCACCCAGTCGCTCGCTCAACCCCAAATTGGGCTAAAGTGCATAGACACAGGGATTGCCAGTGCATCATAGATATGCCTTAGCATGGCTATTTTATCATATTTTCACGGTAAAAATCCCACATAGTATGCCTTTAACTTTGGAACCAGGGGCTGCATGGTGACTTATTTATTATGGTACATTTTTAGATTACCAAATCCCTTAAATTCTTTTTGAAATGTTACCATTTTCTCACGAATGGTCTATTCTTACTTCTGATCATGTCTTTGAATTCTTGGAGCAACGTCTCTTGGGTCACTTCTGCCCCAGGGAGTCCGGGTGGCCCCTGTGGCCCTGGGGGACCTGGAGGGCCTGGGGGCCCAGGCTGGGAAAGGTGTAAAAACATGGATCATCAGACATTGAAAATTCTAAGTCATTGCTCTAGAATTCGATATTCTGAGACGCTGGTTTCAATTACCAGTAGTGATTGTTACATCAGCATTAGAATGTTCTGTTAAGAGGGGTTCTGCTAAGAACATTCTAATCACACGTGTGATCTTAGACCTTAAAGGGTTAACAAATGACTGTTGCCTTGATAAGTGCATACTTTCTGATAATGCAACAACATAGCATGTGACCGAACGAACAGTTTTTAAGCTTGTTAAAAGGACTTCTCAGGCTGCACTCAACCTCTAAAGTCTCGACTCATCGATCGGTTGGGCGGACTCACCAGGGGTCTCTTCCTCTTTCGGCACTTGGCAGGGAAGTTTCCCACCGGCCGCTTCACGAAGTCCATCCAGGATCCGAGAGGGTCCACGCGCTGGTTCTCTGCGAGCTGCGGGGATTGAACAGGAATCACAGTCTTAACTACTGCTTGTATTTCTTCCATAGACTGTGTTGTTGCCGTTCTCGTTGTTAGTGTTAATCAGTTTAACCTTCAGGGTCCAAGTTGAACTATGCGGTTGTTCCCTGCACTTGGACCAGTACTTCTCTCTAGGGGTTTCGTCATACTTGTTCCTGGTTATGGTTATATACACTTTGTTGTACGTCGCTCTGGATAAGAGCGTCTGCCAAATGCCTGTAATGTAATGTAATGTAACAGGCATGTCAAGGTTAGGATTTAGGCCAGCAAGCACCTTTTACTATGAATTCATTTATTAAAAATTGCTTTTAGGTTTTACAGAATTTTAAAAACCTCTTCACCAAGGCTCGGGACTTCTGGAATCATTTCGTTTGCCCTTGTGAAGGCCCCCTGTGTCTGAAGTGTCACCTCCTCACCAATTTCGCCTTCGCCTTGAAGCAATCTGTCACCGACTCCCTGAATTTAAACGGCACGCAGCCGAAGACGTAAGTCTAAATAAGAAAATAAAACGAGTTCAAACTGCCAGGGGTTGCGTAGTAAAATAAACACACTTAATTTATTTGCTCGTAAGATGCAACTAATGACTGGAGGGTGTGATATTTACGTGTCATTTTCTGAAACCGGCCATTTTAGGCTTTATGTAAACTTCTTGCACGGGATATTCTAATCGTACATTTGATATTGCACCTTTAGGGTTAATGAAAATAAAATGTAAGCTCACTTTAGTATTTTTCCATCACAACAGTTCTGAGAAGCGTTAATTGCAAGACACATCAGACACTTGATTTTTTTTTTCTCCCACCATGCATCAATACAAAATATTGTAACCACGTAATAAAATCCTGTGAGTCATAATTTCTGCTTATGAACCATCACTGGAAAATGTTGCCTAAAGATACAATTAAATGGTGCCAGACATCAGAACAGGTTACAACTGTGTGCCCTCTCTCTCTCACTCCCTCACTCTCAATTTGTTCACAAAGAGCCAATAGGCTTTCTGAGCGGTGCCAATTGGCAAATGCAAGTCCCAGATTAAAATGAGTGCAATTGCATGTGCTCTTCAATACCTTGGTGATCTAGAATTCCTGATTTGACTGATGGAGGAGGAAAAAATATGCCTTGTGGGGAACTTGCCAACACAGTGCGTTCCCAGAATCCTGAAGTGAGATTGCGGCTCATTAGGGTCTCAATAGGTTTCTCTGAATACGAGCATTTTTTTGGCCCTTGCACTTCTTCAGAGCTGACTTCAGTGTGCTATTGTCAACAAACAAGAGACTTCTTCATTGCTGGTGCAGGGTCTACTGGTTTTTGTCGTCACCTTAATATCGGAAACCATTTCCGTCTCAGGAAACCAGGTGTGGTGAGTTAAGTGAAATAGACTGCTTTCAATTGTTGCCGCTCAACAACAAAAATCAAAAGACCCTGTGGCGCACAAGGACCTGGAATGAAGATCACTACAATTGACCTGAACCAAGTGCATTTACTAATTATAGAGTGTTCCAGAGCACATCAGAACAAAGTGTTTCACTCAGACGACTGTTCTAGAAGGTCAACCGTTACATATCCAGGTCCTCAGCCCATCCCGAAACATCGCGATTGGTTACACCCAAAACTATATGCAGAAAAATATAGTCTGACACTACAGATCCAAGGATGCAAAACGAGTCCCATCATAAATCAAGGAATTTGTCATGGCTTGCACCAGTTACTTACTTAAGAAGACCCTGCAGATGTCCCTCATCATTTGTGAATTGAAGAATTGTATATTTTTAGGATTGTAATGCACATAGACACACCCATCTATGGGTGCATATAAAATTTTGACTACAAGTAGTATGTCTGTGTCGTGATTGTATTGCACAAACCAAATTGGCAAAACCACAGCCTTTTAATTTCGGTCAACAGCATACGCAAGTGATGCGGCACATATTCAAACATCAACAATGTTAATCATAGACACTCCCTTGACATTACATCAACCGACTGCTGTTTTAGACTGACATCGAGACTGGGACAAGGCGCAGAGGTAAGCTTTCTGAAATGGAATTTGTTTAGATTTGTGAGCCAAGACACGGCTTGCTTATCTTGCAGAACTAACAGGCCCCTTTCTCTTTCTGGAGAGACATTCATCTGCAGCAGACAACAAACCATATTTCTATTTCCAGAAACATTTGTGCTGTTCATTCCAAAGTGGGTTTTTTTGTGTGCTTTGAGAGAATTTCACATCTAGCTACATCTCTTTTAGCAAGTTTATAGTTTTGCTTTAGTGCCTTTTGAGACCGAAAAAGGATTGGCATATGCACATAGATAAAATACCACACGTACAAGTCCATATATTGTCAACAGAATACTAGCCTGCTCTGCAGTAGTTGCATACAGAGACAAAACGGCCTGTGTGTCCGCATTGAGATGACTATCAGCTTCACCTGACTGCAAACCCATGCTGCACCACGCTACACTGCACTCTTCTTCCCAGCCACCTCCAAAGGGCAAATGGGGTTACCTACAATAGCTCAAGAAATGGCTGTAGATAAACTTGCTGTAACTGTGTTTCCAACAAGCTACACTACATTGGCCAAACATATGTGGATACCTGACATCTCATGTCTCATCCAAAATGATGGGCATAAATATGGAGTTGGTCCACCCTTTGCTGCCATAACAATTTCCAATCTTCTGGGAAGGCTGTATGCAAGAGGTTGGAGCATTGCTGCAGGGATTTGCTTCTATTCAGCCAGAAGAGCATTAGTGAGGTCAGGCACTGATTTAAGCCTGGCTCTCAGTTGGCTTTCCAATCGATCCCAAAGGTGTTGGGTGGGGTTGAGGTCAGGGCTCTCTTTCATTATGTCATGTTGCACTGGAGTATCCCTTAAACAAGATCTCTAAGTTTGTTCACAGAAGAAGGTGGAATTGGAAGATGCTAGAAGTATGCTCTGTCTGGCAGGGACTGTGGCAGAACGGTTTGCCAGACCAAGTGCTTGTCTGAACTTCCCTAAATTGGAAGAAAAAAATTGTTTACTGAAACTCTGGTAACATGGACATTACTAATATTAATATAACCTTTAGTGGTCATAGTAATAGTAGTATTTGGTAGAATGACTTCAATGTGCAGGGCAGCACAACTTTTAATATCCTATAATTTATTTCATATCCCTGCAATTCCATAATAAATTAAGGCTCTACAGAAATAATTGGTGTACAATGGAGATCACTGTTTATCTGCGTCAATTCTGAAATCCAAGTAAGAGGGAAGAAATGTCACCACTGAAAATCCTTGAAAAACCTCAGTACTTCGCTTCCACCAACTCACTGCAAAACGCGGTGATTCTGTTTTAAATATTTTATTTAGAAGCCATTTTTCGGAGGGCTCTGCGGTCGAGGAGCCCGTTCTAAATGTTGCCATTCTCAGAGGCGCAGGATTAGGGGGGGGGGGGATTGCTGGCAGCCCCGCGTAAGCGAGCTTGAATCTGCGCCACTCGGGAACAAGAACAACAAAAGCAGTACAAAGCCAGCCTGTAATCTGCAGAGCTTGATTTGTAATCCCTTTCAGTTTAAAAAAAAACAAAAAAAAAAAAAAAAGCACAACGTGTCACCCCTTTTTCACGACGACTGCTTCGACGGTCTCTCGCAGATGCTGCTTGTATTTTTGCGTTGTTGCCGTTCTTGTTCGTGTCGGTATTAATCAGTTTATCCTTCGGGGTCCAAGTTGAACTATGCGGTTGTTCCCTGCACTTGGGAACGGTACTTCTCTCTAGGGGTTTTCGACACACTTATTTCCTGGTTACGGTTATACACTTTGTCGTACGTCGCTCTGGATAAGGGCGTCTGCCCAAATGCCTGTAGTGTGATGTAAAGATTCGGGCACGGAGCCGCCCGCTGTAGCTCCGCAGTCTTTCACTCAAGTCATGTCATGGTCCAGCGCAGGAGAGAAATCGCCCGCTTCAATACCAGTCGTAAACCTGTGCCGGGAAAAGGGGCCTTGGTTCTCGTTATCTCCTCGCTGTTTCCACACACCGTTGTCATGAAATTATCAGAACTGTGGCCCCAGAGGGAGGGTCTTGTGCCTGTAATTAAGGTCTACGCTATTGCATTTGCTTCATGAGACACATACAAAATGGCAACTGTTGCATAACTACGATTTATTTTTTTCCTTTCTTGAAGCAATGCAACCTTTTGAGACCCTTTTCTGTAAGACCACAAACATTTGTGTTACTGTATTGCTTAACCAAACCCCATGAGGACCTCTTCGTCTTCAGCTCCTCTCTCGTTTCTCAGTTTCTGGGCTGTTCTCTGAAAACCTGCAGTAGCTTACTCACAGAACCTCAGTGGTTCCCAAGCCAGTTCCTGGAGATCTACCGTCCTGTAGGTTTTCAGTCCAACCCTAACAAAGCACTTCATTCAACAGCTAGAGCAGGGCTGCCCAACCATGTTCCTGGAGATCTAACTTGTAGGTTTTCACTCCAACCCTACCAAAGCACACCTCATTCAACAGTTATAGATCTACCGTCCTGTAGGTTTTCAGTCCAACCCTAACAAAGCACTTCATTCAACATCTAGAGCAGGGCTGCCCAACCATGTTCCTGGAGATCTACCGTCCTGTAGGTTTTCGTTTCAGCCAAACCAAGCACACCTCATTCAACAGCTAAGAGATCTCGTTGAGCTGCTAATCATTAGAATCAGGTTTGCCAAATTAGGGTTGAAGTGAGAACCTGCAGATCCTATAGATCTCCAGGAACAGGGTCAGGAACCAGTAGTAGCTCATGTTTCAGTTATCGTTTAATGTGCGTCTCTTTTTAACACTAATAATTAATTTTGATATTTTACGAACTAAAATTTTAGAACTAAAAAATTGAGGAGAGAAAATACTGCACATACGGTTCCATGCACATACCATATCAATTACCTTCACATGGCTGGGTTACAAACACTTGGTAAAGTGCCCAATCAGGCACTTTCTCTCATTCTACCTGCTGCATGTGGAAGTGCCCCCAGGTGCCTGTTCATGCAGCCGTAAAGAGAGGCGTGGGGGTGGGGGGAGAAACAGGTGTCAATCTGCAGGCCGACCGAAAATGAGCACCTGCGCTTTGATCAAAGCGATGGACGGATGGACAGACGGACGGGTGCCGAACGTAGAGCTTCTCCCCCTCAACACAAACGGGGGGGCACACGTGACCTCAGGAGTTTGAGTGACAGCACCGCCATTGCAGATCAAACAGTTTGCACCGGGACCCCGCCCTCTAGCACCACATGGTCATTTGTGACTTCAGTTATAATAGTATTATGAGTCACTTGCCTGCACATTTCATTTTATATATGTGAGAGTGGCTTGATTTTAATGTAATTTATATTATGTATATTCCTTCCTTATTCATTCACAATAAGCCTGAGATGGTAACAGTGGCATCTAAATTCGCTGCCATCCTCTGCACAATGTTCAGTTCAGGCCTCTGTGGAGCTCCTCCCGTTTGGAACTCCGGTCATGTGATTGCCAAGAATTATATCCGATAAAATTATTGTGGATTTTCATGTATTTGCAACAACTTCTCGGTTTGGCTCCCCCAAGAGAGGCAAACCAAAATCCCTACATGTTACTTGGGATCATTTAAGGCTTTTTGCATTGCTGTATGGTGTAAGGAGCTCTCTCATGATTATGTCCAGGATGCGGTGTGTTATGAAGCCATTTTATTTTATGGTTTGGAGAGCTACTGGAAATACATGCTTGAAAATGAAAAATTGTACTATAACACAATATATTATTAATCTCCATGATGCCTGCTGTTTTAATACATAATTTTTTGTGGTACTTAACTGTTATGGTGATGTAACACACTTTCCTAATTAAGTTCATAATTAAGAATTAACAATGTACATCCTAAAATGTAATTATGACCAACAATAATGACACTGGAACTTAACTTTAAAAATGAAACCTTGAAAATGAATTTTAAAAATGAACACATCTCAGGCGCTGAGGGCGGCGGAGGTAGGTTTGTATCCTGGAGGCGAATCGCGCATTTATTAAAATTAATTTTAAGGTTGATTAGCTGCGTTTTTTGTGTGTGTCCTCACTGTGCTGCGTAGGAAAATTACTGGCAGACTAACTGAAGCTGCGTAACGCGGGGAAACGGTTCTCCAGGGGCGGCAACCAAAGCAAAACACAAACATAACTGTCAAAACCTGTTCTGGAGGGTAGCAATTTAGGCTTAATTTGTATTCCGTTCCCCCGTGCCTTGGAGACCCCACTAACTCAGTGGTCCCTGTCGGTGGTTATTTTTGAATTTATAACCGCCTGGGTGGTACTTTTCCGCATAATGCAAGACTGACTAAAAGTCGCCTGCACAGAAGATAGGTTTCATCTGGATATAAAAACGAAGCAAGCTAGCTTGGTTGGTGCATCATTAGACATTGCTAGGATATCTCTGCTTGCATTATTTCAGCATTAGTGCCTTAATAGTTCTTGTACAAGCACGCGCTGAGGAATGTTGATGTCTACACATGCTACTGTAGTCCCAATAAACACAAGGTTTTATCTCTAAAATAAAACCGCCTCGAGAGAAAGAGGGGAGAGGTAGAGAAATGGAGAGAGAGGGAGAGGGAGCGACTTTTCGCAAATCTTACAGCAAGCCGAATTTCAGAAATTTCAAGCTCAGCTGCTCGGTGTTTTTTGCCACGTTTCACCTCAGAACGCCAGGGCATCCAGGCAATCGATCAGCAATCCCTTGTGGCAGTCACTCTGAAGTGCAGGGGGGGGGAGGGGGTAGACGGGCAGGCGGGCTAATGGGCAGGGGGGTGGGGGATGTTTCTGCAGACGTCGCCAGGCGCTTGCTGTGCTCGCAGCCAGCGAGTACTCAGAAGGGATTACTCTGGAGACAGGGCGATGATCTATCCCCTCCTGGCTGTTTACAGCGGGGGCACAGCCCCCCCCCCCCGCTGGTGCAGCCTTCTAAGCTTGGGTGAACGAGTCTAACACAGGGCCCTCGGGAGAGGCAGGGCCAGCCCTGGCAGCCCCCATACGGGCAGGGGGGCCTCCAGTGCTCTGTCCTGATATGTCGAACCACCACACCGTTCCCGGTATATGGCCACTGCCTCCTGACATGCCGGACCTCCACAGCCCCACCCCCCCCCCCCCCCAGAGATGTACAGTGAAAAACTTTGGAGATCACCAAAGTCTTTCATTGTACATTTTTATATGACCTTGTCGAACTCAAATTCCCAATCCCAATTCACAGCGTTTCGCCCCTAGTTTTACTGTCGCAAACAGAATCTGCCAGAAAAACTTTTTCCTTGTCAATTATCGACAGTCTCACGCTGCGCACAAGTTATGGAGAGAGGTACTGTTTCAATTTTACATTTAATGATAAAACATCTGCTCGGTCATGTGGAAAATATGTTAATAAACGAGCGGACCTTTAAATAATGAGGGAATGTTTGTGCTTTCATGTTTGGAACACAACAGAGCGCAGACTGATTTCGGACTCAAATGTCTCTACAAATTCCCACTGAGCAAATGCTGGAGTCTAGACGTCTAGAGGGGTGGAAATCGAGCTTGAGACATTCTGACATAAATGGACTAGGTTGACCCCAATATAGATCAGATTTTACCCAGATATAGCCTGGCTACACGCCCTAGTCGGCTAGAAATCTTTCACTTTTAAACCAAATGTAGACAGGTATTGAACTGACCACTTAGATGGCGTTTCATTGATTTTTTTTCACCACAAAAATTCTTACTGGGATATGATGCTTTGTCCCATTTGCTTAAATGCATCTAAAGTTAACTAACAAAAGAATTATTCCTTCTAACTTTCTCCAGAAATGTTTGCCAAATTGTTGACCCATTCCATCACCTCACCATATTCCACAGGGACATACTTACACATCAGTGTAAATGACCTAACTCTGAATATGGTCTACTCATTTATATTTTTGCCAAATAAAAGTAAAAATAAACAAAATGAAATGAAGGAACTGTTTACTGGGGTCCCATATCCAGTTATGCTCAAGTCCCTGTTTGATGGTTGGGCACATAACCGAAAGGTTGTTTGTTTAAATCCCAAGCAAGCATTTCTGCTCCGAGCAAGACATTTTAACCCAAATTGCTTAACACATGCAGCTTTACAAATGGCAAGCAGGCACAATAAGCTCCACAAATCAAGTTGTCTGCCAAATAACGTTAACATACAGTAACATTAGCATGATAATTCAGGTAAGGCCATCGGGTCACTCAGTTCAACAATAAAAATCTAAGTTTGCGCGATCAAATCTTCGACCTTTAAACTTTAAACTTTGCCGTGCCGTTTTAGTTCCACGGCGAGCTGGCGAACGCGATGCTCGTGTTTTCGATTCACGCACGCATTTAAAAGCGCATTCTTTGCTAGTAACAGCATGCGAGTGAGTCATAAAACACAAAATCTCCTGGGGATCACACTGCCTCCTCGCCATTAAAAAAAGCTGCTCCACTTAAGGGGACCCCAAGGTTGTGTGTGTGTGCTTTATTTGGTGTCTGTGGCAAAGGGCGCAAAAGTTCAGTAGGAATCAACATGTCTTGTAACCCATTCATACTTTTACTTATACTGTTCATATTAGTCATAAAATGACCTTGCTCTGCACGCACACGCACACATCCTGTTCAGTTGGATATCTCTGGCAGTTTAAAATTATCTTTATATTTATCTTGATTTACTCTAACCCCTAACCCTAACCAACCAACCCCCCCCCCCCCCAAACCCAGATGCTTTCATCTATTACTGATTTAAAGTCTTAAAACGAATTTCTATGCTGAGCACAAAAATTGTACAAAAAATGTACACTATGACCTTTTCCTCATTGTGAGGTCATCGTTGTGATGTGTGCTTCCCTTGAATTTTCTCCTCTGTGACGCGTGTGCGTGTGCGTGTGTGTTAGGGTGTGTGTGCGTGTGTATACAAGGTCAACACTGAACAATAGCGAGCTCTTCCAATCAACAGCCATAACCTGTAAGCTATCATTAAGCCTGGATTCCACTCAAGCCTCCATAGGCAAATAGACAAGTGACTTTTTCCATCAACACAACAGATTGTTGAGCTGGGAGAGGTAGTCTTTGGATTGTTAATTTATGAAGGCAGGCACACACACACACCAGCAAATATATCTGTCAACAAGGGAAATTGTTGGACGAGGAGGTAGATCTTAGGTTATTAACTTACATCTGCTCTAGTTATAAAAAAAAAATTTTTCCTGCACATTTGTTAATTTTTTTTCCCAGAAATCAATCCAATTTAGCTTTAGGGGAAATCAAACATAACATACTTTGAGCAAGTGAAGAAATGACTGATGTGTGGTCACATTATTTTTTTCTTTGAATACACCTTGTGTAACTCCTGGCTCTCAATGAATAAAATGGTATCTATGAATCATTTTGGAGTATGTTAAATACGTGAAATTTGTCAGCTGAATGTCATGTGAAATAACTGAAGTTTTTGTCAAAGGTGTTAGATTGATATACTGCGTACAGTGCATTCCCTGCAGTGTGTTGGTAACATGTATAAATATAAAGTGATTTAGTTAATATTTGAAGAGGCATGATTGATGAATGAAGGATGATTTTTTTAAATAACAATGTTTTTGGAGACATGGTGCCTTCCAAAAATGTGGTAATGGTAGAGCGAAATTTGTTATTCTTGGTATATTCTTAAGGTACAAGGAATTACATAATCAGCTTTTACTTCATGGTATTTACATGCATGTATGTTTTACCATTTTACAGGAATGGCTGTATTTGTGCTTATTCCCCACCCACCCCACCCTTTTTTCAGCTCTAAGTTAACCGATGACCTTAAAAGTAAATCAAAGCAATAAAGTCAAATATTTGGTTGTAAAGTCTGCATCAAGTCTGTGATACACTGACATCACCAAACATTTGGCATCTTCTTTGCAAAAGGCTTTCACTGGAATGGTAGAATGCGTACAGTAATACACAGGCATCACACAAAGATACTGTAGATCCAAAGTTTTAGGCCTTGATATGAATTTTAAATCCGAACATAACCAGCACATGATAAACCTCACCCCAAATTAAAGGGACTTTCATAAATCTGGCAGAAATCACAAGTTAATAAAACCCATCCCAAAAATATGACCTTTTTTGTCTCATGTGCATAAACATTTATTTCATATTTTTACCATGATGAAGTGCTTGGCAATAAGACAAGGAGCCTAGAGAGCACTGAAATGGTGAAAAAAATTATTCTCTAAGACTCAGACCAAATATTTAATAAAAATGTTTAATGTGCAGTTGTATTAAACTAATCACTTCTTAAAAGGCTAATCTCTTTAATAAAAATCACAATATTTCCACAAGATACTGAGGTAGTAAAGGTAGAATTTAAAGGATCAGGTTACTTACTCAATGTTTTTAATTAACTCTTCAACCAACCCACTGAACTGTGTAGTAAGTATACATTTAACAAAAAAAAAAAGAATTAAGTTACATCTCTCTACACACTATTCAAAATTGTTTTTGCAACATTTTTTTTTACAGTATTTGAATTGAATTCCAGCTCCTGTCTCCTGAACCAATGGGGTCTGTCCTTGTCTGCTAACTGACAGCAGTGCACACACCCCCTTTGTGGAGAGGCCACTGTCACCCACACAAAACATTGGCGGGTGGAGCTGTCACTGAGGAGAGAATGTGGCTCTGACTGAACAGCCACCACATCCAAAAAACCAAAAAGAACACCCCCCCCACCTGTGTCAAAAAGCCGTCACAGCCCGCGCCCTCTCCTCTCCCCTCTCCCGCCCAATTCCTCTCGCTTTCGGCACGCCCCCCCCACCGCGGCCCCGTGAAGCCCGTGTCTGTACAGTAAACACTGGAACCTGTTGAGGCGATGGGCTGTTTTCTTTGGGCCACAGTAGCAAAAAAGAGGGGTGGTTGGGGAGGGAGGAGGAAGATGGGGGGAGGGTGTGGAGGCGTGAAGACTGCACACGCCGAATCTGGGGATTGGGGGGCGGGGGGTGGGGTGGGGGGGTGTTGCTACATACGGGCTGCACGCTTAGCCATTAATCATCATTCATTGCTGGGGATGGGCAGGAGAAAATGCCAGCACACACCCCCCCCCCGCCACCCGCCTCCGGGGGCTATACTTAGCCATTACTCACAGCAGCAAGTGCAATGCTGGTCTAGACAAGGGGTCCTCAGTCTTATCCAGAAAGGGCCGGCATTGGACACAGGCTTTTGTTCCAACCAAGCGGTAACACACCTGATTCTACTGATCGAGGTCCTTAGCAAAAACTCCTTGTGGTTAATTAGCAGAATCAGGTGTGCAACTGGTTGAAACAAAAGCCTGCACCCACACCGGGCCTTTCTGGATAGGGTTGAAGGTCCAGACCCCTGGTCCAGACCTTTTAGCTATGGCCTTGTGGAGATGGCCAGTCCTCCAGGTATTTGGAGGAGAAATCAAGAGAACAAACCGCTCATACAGGACTGTCAGGCAGAAACAGTCGCTTGCTCATGACCATAGTTCCACTTCCTGTTATAAGTTTACACTTCTTATGCCACACGGGGGTAACTGGGAAACCTGTGGCCAAAAATGCATCCCCTGCGTGGGAAGCAGGTTCCACTGGGGATAAAATGGGCTTCTGTTCCATTTCAGCCCAGGTCTCCATTTTGATTTAACCTTTACTTTACCAGGTTAGTCCCATTCATATTAAAATCTCTTTTACAAGAGACCAGGCAACACAATACAGACCTGGCAACACAATACAATCTAAAAACCAGACAAAAAGGAAACAAGGAAAAGCAAAATGAGCAAAAATACAATCTAGTGTAAAACACAATGGAATTACAGCTAAAAACATTTGCAATGTCCTATTGAACCTGATTCCGACCTCTTTACAATAGCCTTCAATTCCCTGCGTGACCGAACCCTGAGGTTTTAGCTCTTTTTAAAGGCTATTCCAGGCAGACTGTGCATAATGGCCTTATTGCCAAACTCCTAAAGTGAGAACTTTAGAAACAGCCATAGGAAGAGACATTTTAGATGAAACATGTTAGTGCCACATATCAGCATAAATAGATTTATAAATAAAAGCACACCAGTGACTAAACCTTCGTATGGACAGAGCAGGCAAATTAAGTACAGAATAAAATGCGTAATAAAACTCAAAGCCCCATGATGCACAGCATCCAACATGAAGGCTGAGTTGAGGCATTCATCACACAGTTACAGCCATTGATGTACATAGGTATAAGCCAGCTACCTGCTGAGGGGCGAATGGTCTCTGAACGTAATAAAGGTAAATAATGGTTATCTTTGGCTCTCAGCTTTCATTCCTCTTCCAGCACTTCTTTGAAACATGAACTGAATTTTTACTTTGCCCCCTACCCTTTCCCACATGCTGCACTTGTCTGTATGTCAAGGAGTGAAATATTTCTCAAATCTTTCTGCAATACACCAATCCAGAAAGGGCACTGATACTGGTATACTTGATAAAAGCATTGCAGAAAGTGACTGTTTGGCATCGGGAAAAAAAGCCATCTTTTTTGTTTTCTGTCTATTTGCATTTCCTCTGATGACTACATAATTAAATTCCCAAGAACTGAATTGATAAAGAAAAAGTCCAGGATACATGTTGGTTTTCATGTCCTTATGACCCTGAGGCTGAACGTGCAGGCTGGTGGTGATGGCAATAAGAGTGACAGCGCATGGATCAGTGCCCAGGCCGTTACTGTGCGATTACTTTGAGCCAGACAAGAATGAACAGAGGAGGTGATGAGAAGACTCTTCCCAAAATGTTCAATCTCGGCCCCTTTCTGGCTGCCTACACTGGCTACTTTCAAACTGGCCCGCTTTCAAACTGGCCCACTGCTCCCCCACAGGCAGTGGTGCCTGCAGTATTCTGCCCTGAGGCATGCAGATGCGATTGGATGTTGTGACATCGTTTGTAATACAGGCTGCAATTAAATGAAGATGCCTGGGTTGTTTTTGTTCAAATTCAATTCCGTTTTTGTGTGTTTCCAGTCTGAAACTTGTTTGTTATTTAACAAAAAGAAAAATCTCTAGATTGCTGGATTGCTGTGTAACTTGGGAGAAAATCCTGCGTGCTCCACTGACCACTGGGACGGAATCGATGAGCTAGGAACCACATTTTCATCTTAAAACCACCGCTACCATGCTAATGTTCCCAAGAATAACATCAAGGCAGCCTACTGTATCAGAGTCCGAAGGACACATTATTCCCTGTGTGCCCACACACACACCACGAGTGGGAGATGAGGGGTCTCTAGGGGAAACAATCTGACAGGAGCTTCAACTGACAGATGAGGTCAGTGCAATAGAATACATTTTTAAATTTAAAGAAAAGAACGTTGAAATTCAAATAAATTTCAAACGGACGTCAGATTAACAGTGTGCGCAGTCAGTGGCCAGCGACCGAAAACGCCGTGCCTACACACAGTTTATAAAGAGGGTTTCTGTTCCCTGCACTACCACAGAGCTCACAGAAAGCAACAGGGCGAGACTTGGAAGGGGCTTGGCATTAGGGGGCGGCAGGGACGTAAGAGACATCCGAGAATGCCAGCACAATGGGTGGGCTGGCAGGACAAACAAATGGCCTGGTGGAAAAATCCCAAAAAAGACTGTATTCGAGCGGGAAAAAAATTCCTTATTAAAGTGGGAGAGAAACAAACAGGAGCTGGCTGGAATTCTAAACTTTACTGAAGAGACGTTTCAAGGTTGACGTACGACTGGTCATTTCATTGAATTAAAAAAAAAAAGAGAGAAAAAAAGATTGCTGTCAAAATAACCCAAGCACTTGATGCAGCATGTTATTTTATTTTTATTTTTTTTGCAGCAGATTGAAATGTGTATAAAGAAAACAGATGATCATATGTAAGTGGAATATAAACACAGTAGTTAAGGGGGGAAATTATCAAGATGTATTTAGAAAAACTAACCGAACACATGGCAAAGATCCTAGAAATCCATGTACTTCAATATAACTGAAGTAGTATAACTGAATATAACTATAGTCTGATAGGCAGAACAGAACATGACATCTCCATAGCAACAGCCTTCGTCAGGTACTTAGTCTGATCAAGTGCATTCCCTATTAACATTAATTAGAATAACAGAATAAGAACAGACACACTTATGTAGTAGCACCTCTAAGCCCCATTGAAAAACCATCCAGAATAAGTACATCGTCTACTAAAATCACTGGTTCCATAATGGCTTCTTATTGCTTGTATGTGATGTAGGTATTCTTCTGCACTTCTGGGAAAAACTCTTCTCCAAATCAGAAAATTCAAAGATCTCCCTCATGCCACCCAAGGTTCATCAATAAAATTAATGATGACTGGTCTGTAACAAATTTAGACCGGTGTCATGACCAATGAAAATGTTTCAAAATGTAGACCAATGGGAGCGGAGCAGCCTCTCTAGTCTGGGTCCCAAAGGGACACTGCTCGGTTACCCATAGATCTACAATTTCCTAGGGGTACTGACAGAGATTATGCCTCCCCAAGTGTTGACCTTGGTTCAGTTTCAACTATTTTTTTGCGTAGTGGTCCAGGGTTAGGAAGAAGGGCTGGGTAAGCTGATCCTGGATAAGCAATTAGGCGGCAAAAAGAAGAAGAAAAAAAAAGTCTCTGCACTTCCTTTAACACGTGAACCGCTCTGCGCGGTCGAGGTGACTGACTGATTGAGCGACCACTGGAGAGAGCGCATTCCTCACATTCCTGCGGCGGTGTTCGGTGAAACTGCGGCCACGCTTCGCCCCCATTCTCACCCCTTTGGGTTGACCCAACGGGGCGCCGCCGTCCCAGAGGGCACGCCGTCCCAACGTGGTTTTTTACGCTCCGATGGTCGCAAAGAGCTTTATCGCGGTGACGAATACTTGAGAAATTTATCGGCGAGCAGGGGCACCACCAGGGATTTTTTGGAGGGGGAGCCCTTGAAAAGATGTCACATTGGGGACCGCCATCCCAGAAAATCCTAGGTTCTAATATATTTGAGGGACCCTGTCACTCAGCACCTCCCCCCCCCACTCCCCAACAGCATCCCTGTCAGTGAGTAAAAACTGAAAAATATTTCCTTGACCTCTTTCAGTAAGGTGGTCCATCTAACACTGGAAAATGGTGGGACGTCAAAAGCTCGGATATGATGACAAATTAACACACGAGATGCTTCTTCCAAAAGCAAATAAGAAAACATTTAAGTGTAACAATTACTATTAACCTGTTTAAAAAATGCATTGCTGCATTAAATGTCCCAGAAGACTACTGAAAATGCCTCAACCAGACATAGACTATTATTATTATTATTTTTATTATTCCCAGATTACAAAAATGACAGCGAGGATTCATTCTGTATTTCACAGTCAACACTTGTGAACTATTGCAAAAAAATGCTGCTGAAGGCAAAAAACATTTTTTCACTACAGTGATAATTCAATTTGCCAATATTCATTTGTGAAGAAGAAAAAATGCTGACATTTAACTTAGACTCAACATGGAATATTCACATGGTGTTTCAGCAACAAATGTTGGTTTGTACACAAATTGGAAAATTCAAATGCGTTTTCGAATTTTAAAATCAGAAAAAAAGCACCATGCACAGGTTTTCTGTAGGATTGCTTTCTCATAAGGATTAATGATTTATTTTCAAGAGTTCTCTAAAGATCTTCATGATGTGTCCACAGGGGCTAAATGAAATCTCATTGGATATTGGACATCAGAAAGATACATTTTTGAGAGTCAGTTTGGAAGCTAACTGTAAGGAGTCAAACTAGCCTTTGCATTCTTGCACATCCCTGGTTGACTTCAGGTGACGGGATCTGACAAAACAACCACACCTTGCAGTGCATTCATCCAGAGGGTAGGGGTGATGAGAACACGACTGACACCCACATACTGTTTGACTTAGCTGTGGAGTCGAACCAGAAGCAGCAGCTTAAATAAGAGAATACATCGGCTCACAAGCTTCTGTCGGACGGATACAAACGATAAAAGCCCGTTAAAGTGCTGCTTTTAGGAAACTTGGCGCTCAGTGATTTAAAATGTGCCCTTCAGTTAAACAGAATCTGTGCCCAGCAAAAAATGTTCTGGGACCCTGACCAAAAAAATCATCCGGCAAATTTAGCTACGCGTCTTACCCCTGCCACTGTTTGGAGAGAACTGTCAGTAGCAGTAGCAGCAGCAGAAGCCAGTGTACACACCCAGCCACCCTCCGCTAGCCCTGGGCTCCTGCCCATTCTTTAGTGAGGAGCCGAGAGCCCAGGAATGCTGATCACACCACGCTACGGTCTGACACCTACTACCTTGCAGCTCCTGGGCAAAAGGAGCAGGTCCACACTGCTACGGAGAGCAGGGATGGGGTTGGGGATGGGAGACGGGGATGGAGGTTCACGGACCTACCTTGGTGCCTCCGTCCAGCTCCTCGCTGTTGGACAGGAGGGTGCCGTTGTACGCCTCTGTGTGCTGGGGAGTCGCCTCCTTCTGCCGCCTCCTCTCCTTCTTGGCCTGCACCTCCTGCGAGAGGAGGCACTGCACCCACAGGGCGGCGGCGGCCACGGCCAGCGCCCAGCACCTCATCTCGGGACCGTCGGAGGGGAGGACCGTCAGCCGGTGCTCCTCAGCGGGAGATGCCCTATCCTGCCCAGCCGGTTCAGACAACGCTGGAAAACGTAGAGAGCGAAAGCGTCCCGCGGATATCCTTGGAGTCGTTTAGTGATTTGTGGATGCGTTGGATCTTGACAAAGATGAGAGGCTATGTTCTTCAGTGCCCTCAGGCTTCTTCTTCTCTCTCTCTCTCTCTCTCTCTCTCTCGTGCTCTTGCTCTCTCCCTCTCTTGCTGTTTCTATGGCTTCCCTGGCAACTTCCAAACTAGCGGTCCAGCAAAGCAGAGGATTCACTCAGCTATGAAATGCATCAAGGCTGAATAGTCCCGTGGAGTGACAGATTGCCGCAGATCTGGCTGAAACACACCCATTAGTGAGATTTTTCACACTTCCCACTCTGTGGGGGGGGGGTGGGGAGGAGTTAGCAGAGCTGGAGGGGAGGGGGGGGGGGGGTGGTGGGAATGGAGGGATCTCTCTCTTTCTTTCTATCTCTCTCCCTTCCTCCAAGTCTTCATATCTGGAAGGTGTTGGTTCAGTATCAGGTCCAGCAGATGTGCATGCAGATGAGGTTCAAAGCTTGAGAAGAGGGATGCCCTGTCAGTCCTTACAGGTGTTATCCTAAAAAAAAAAAAGTCCAAGATGCAGTTCCAGTGTTCTGAGTCACTGGCCTCCTCTCTCCCCTGTCCTGTCCTGGAAGAGGTCCCCCTCAGCGACTCCGAGCAGCTTCAAACAGCCTCCAGTCTGTCTCAGTCATACCTCACGTTTAACGCTGCAGATCCACCCAGGCAATCCAACCCCTGGAGATGTGAACAAAACACAAGTGCTCCCCCCTCTGTGTCTCCGTTTCTGTGAGTCTGTGAGCAGTCTGAGTGCCTCTGTGGTGTGTGTGGTACCTCCTCGTTTGTTTATCTCTTTCTCTCTCTCTCTCTCTCTACTCAAGTGTTTTCAGTCAGTTGCTGCATTCTGTCTCTCTCTCTCTCTCTTTCTCTGCCTCTAATTTTCTCATCGGCGAATTGGCAACGACCCTGTTCTGCTTAGTCTCATGGCTAAAATACACACCTCCTAAGACACTAAAGGAGGGATTCCTGGAGAGAACGTGTGTGTGTGTGTGTATGTGTCTGTGCATAACTGTGTAGGTGTGTACAAATACGTGTTTTCACAGTTCTGTTTGTTTTGCTTTATTTAATATAGAAATGGGTTTGTATCCAAACATTGCCGAGGAGCCTGAATACCTGGGGAGGGGAAAAAGACCCCCAGGCAGCCGCTTGTGTAATCTCCTGTTTGACAAATTGCCAAGGAAGGAATTCAGAAATCCTTTTGTGCGATGCAGAGCGGAGAGAAGAATCTGTTGTGACGTTTTTTAGGTGTTGAAATTCGATCTGCCGTTACCGAGCGTCGCCTGCGAAGATCACCAGACGGGGGGGGGGGGGGGGGGGGGACGCCGCTTCACTCTTCAAGTCCAGAGGGGTAAAAAAAAAAACGAACGGGTGCAAAAGCAAACACATGAATCCTCCCGGGTTTCGTGTTCAAGACTTCAAAAAGCTCCCGCTCGCTGGCTCGTGAGTCGTGTTCAGAGGAGTTCGGGGTGACTGACTCCACTGCATGGCCGCACACACGCTGTCTAAGAAACACAATGCAGGGAGTGAAACGAGATGTTGCTCAACACCCAGGATGGATCGTCTTTTTGAGTGATGTACGGCCGTCATACCCCGCCTTCGCACCATAAAAGTGCTATCGTCGCTGCATATCCCACACTTGACACTGCTGTTTTTTTTTTCCTTTTAAGAAATGCAATAATGTTGGATGGTTTGGTGAAAAAGTTCCAGGGAAAGAACTCAGTGACATAAGCCAACTGCATTTGAATCCTCCTTGCAATTGCATGGACAATTAAGCATGCAGTTGATTAAGAATAATCAATATGTTTCTAATCTAGACTCTCTCTGGGTTTGTTCCATAAAATGTGATTTTGAATTTTAGGCTCCAGTTCAATATACATAATAAATAACTGTGTGGAAAACTATATAAATCACTGGTTCCCATGTTCTTTCAAACTGCGGCAGGGAAGAACATGAAATGAATGTGAACCTTAAAGCTCCTTGGTGTCAAGCCATTTTCTTTCAGAGAGAAATGTCTTCTGCCATCAAAAGGCACTTGACTTAATGTGACATGGCATCTGATTACCTCTTAAGCTCCTGAAGAGTTCATTGGTGATGTTGGGTGGCAGTAAAGAGGCCAGTTTTGTGGGTGACAGAAGCGGGGGAGGGGGGGGGAGAGGGAGAGAAGCAATTGCATGTGCTTTTACTTACTATTGCCTGGGACTCATGGGCGATAATGGCAATGGGTTCAAATCCCATTAGTTTCAATCATTAGTGCGCACACACGGACTGCAGCATGGACGCGGGGGACTCAAGGGGCAGAACTAGTGCTTTTTTTAACTGAGTTGACACTACTGGTGTAGTTTTTTTTTTCAACTTTTCAAGTCAATGTTCTAGAACTCTGTTGCTTTCAATTACATTCCGAGCCAGTGTTCTAGAACTCCATTGCTTTCAATTACCGGTAGTGGTTGTTACACTCAGCATTAGAATGTTCAGTTGAGACCATTCTGATCGCATGTTCGTGATCTTGCACCTTAAAGTGTTAAAGGCACCTGTGGCTCTTCACCCAAGCCAAGTCTAGTGACAGTCCAGCTGTGCCCGGGACTCGCAAAGGCTTAAATCTCATCGTAAATCCAATGGAATCCTAAGTGTGTGTCTTTCCGTCCTCAAATTTTCACTTCTGTAAATTTTCGGGAAGATCAGCAAGCCTGAAAAAAAACCCCTTTTAACTCACCTATGTCTTATGAGAATGAACAATTAATCAATGCTGCAGCTATGCGTGTTTTGGGACATGATTTGATTTTTGTTTTTTCCTCATCAATCCTGACTATCTGTTTGGATCACACCTGATCACTACAGAAAATTGACTAACATTATGGGCTACTGTCAGAATTGGGATTTAGGCTTTGTGCTTCTGGATATGTCCTTCATTTAACCAGGAATTCTTTAATCTCATCCCATGAGATTAATAATCTTTTTTGAGTAAAACCAGGCCGAGCTGGCACACCATTACAAAGTTACAAGAGTTTTAGGGGGGATAAGCATATTAAAATATAGGGAATGCAAGAGCAGACATACAGTACAACAATAGATCCATCTTAGAAAAACAAGTACGCTGTTCAGTTGGTCATCTATCGTGGCTTTGATCTCCCCTAAAGAAACAAGACTGTTAAGGTGGAGAGTTTTCTGAAGGTTATTCCATGGCCAGGGCACAAAATAGGAGAAGGATGTTTCACCCAACTCTCAGCACACCCTGGGTGACCTGGTAGAGCATCCAGCTGTGGATCGAGACTGATGCTAGAGGGCAACAGGAGACTAGACCGATATGAGGAGAGCTTACCCAAATGGCTTTAATATTAAATGTCATTCTTCTGAAGGCATCCTGGCATAGACTTCTGTATCTGTTCTCCACTGCATGGCAACTTCTCTTCGCTGAAAGACATCCATCAATTTTGTAGACAAGGGCACCTGCCAAGCATAATAATTCATCATAAATCACCATTACAGTAATAAAAAGTGTGAACTGCATGAAAATAAGGTTTGGAAAAATGTTTGAATATAAAATGAATCCTTAAAACAATCTTGGTTTTGAATCACTGAGCTGTGTTGAATACCCTTTATACTCAATCAGTAAATCCAACTCTCTCTCATTTACGCAGGCTCATTATATGCAGTCTATCATTTGTAGACAGTGCCACCTAGTGTAAAAAGCAAGTTTTCAAAAGAAGACTTGAGAGAAAAATTTAATTAATTGAATGTCAGTTCAGCAGGCGTTAAATCGGGATTAAGTCTGTCACTGGATAAAACACTTAAGAGATTCAATGCTCATATTGATATATGCATGTGAAACAACAAATAAATAAAAAAAGTGTCTTGGAATTAAAATGTAGTTAGACAGTTAGGGCCTGATTTACAAAGACCTTTAGCATGTGCGAAACCAATAACGCAACTAATGACTGGTGCAAAACAAATGCCATGACCAATCATGGGTCATGTTATTGGTTTTGTGCATGCTCAAGGGTCTTAGTAAATCAGGCCTTTAATGCCACTGCATGAAGCACGCCCTCTTTTGGACAATGTATGAAATGCACCCAGTCAGCACTCCAGCCAAAAAAAAAAGTTTTTTTTCACAAAAGTGGATGAAAGATACGTTCAGCATAATCTGAATGAGCAGTCCATTGGTCACTGAACCTGCAATTCCCATTATATACTGACTGTATAATCAATTATTAAACAGGCAATTCAGTGAACAGCAAACTGATCTCGAGGATGCAGGCCCAAATGCGTTAAAGAGGCAGACATTTACAAACATTAAACGCACAGCTTTACCTTTCTTTGAATATAGACCGTTCAGGCAAAGCATGGTTCACAAAGAATTTAAAATCAATAAATTATGGAGATGTGAAAAGGTCAGTACTCAAGCAGCATCTGTCTAAACTGAACGGATTAAAACTGGAACTGAATCCGGGACACACAACCAGGCCCCAGAGAAGCACAAATGATTCAGTAAATGTAATTATTAATAATGATTGCGTGAAATATATCTTTAAACATTAACTTAAACATAATTTGCATTACAACAAAGGATGTTAATTGTTTGCCAATTGCAACAAATACCATAGTCAACCTACAGGTTGAGGTACTACAAGAGCCTAAATACAAAATCATTACCATCAATTGTTGCATTTTTTTGTGTTCACTGAGCATCCCTGACCCAAAATAAATACATTTGATAACAAATATATATTTTCTTACAGCAAATTTCAAGCTTTTTCCAAAAGCGACCAGAGACCAGTCTTGCAGCAAAATGAATGTGGCATCATCAGTTGATGACAGGACAGGGATCATATCTACATCTCCAGTGGTGGATATTTAGATATCCAGTGTGGATGAATGACTGCCTCCCTGCTTCAGTACAGGATGTAGAGACGGACCGGAGATGACACACGTTGACAGTGTGACTACAGAAGTTATACAACAGTACCTCCCCTTCCTTATGCAGCCATCAAACTAGAGCCATGCATTTAGAACTGTGATTCTGTTTACAAAGGAATTACATTCCATAATAAAATCCACAAACCACCTAAATTACAATGTTTGAAGACCAAAGTAAGTGTTTTGCAGAAACAGGTAGCCATAAGAGGGGCGAGGGATAAGAAATAATATTTTTAAAAAACATTGACTGTTCATAATCCAACATGTCCAGCACACCCAAGCACAGCTGACACATTAGCAGCAAAGCGTAATTCCTGACTGACCTTAATTTACCAGATGTGGCTGCAGTGGCAGCTGCAATCTGTAGGCTAACAGACTCAGTATTAACATCACTGCACCAATCATCACAGGAGCTGGTGGCAAAATGAGAAGTCCTTGTCTTGTGTGGGCGTCTTTGAGGGGGAGAAAAAAAGAACATTTTTTCCCCACATAAAATGGTAAACAAAAGCACAGCCTCAAATTCATCCTGATGGAATTTTTTTTTCCGCTTTGACACTATCTTGACATACTGGATGAATAATACATCCTGTATTCTATTATGACAGCTACAGTATGAAAGTAATCTTCCATTCTCTACCCCATGCACAGGACTTGTGTGCAGGAATTCACCGCAACTTCCCCTTAAAGACATCACTCCACAGCACTCGGTAACCTGCAACGGTTATTGCTCACTGCGTTTTGAAAGGACAAGTGTAAAAAACCACAGGGCACACTTAACTGAAATGTACGACTCAAAACAGAAATTCGAGTTGCGTTTAATATACAGGCAGCGAACAAAGGAAAGAAATGGAAACATAATTACACACGCAGCTTAATACACAACACTTTATGAAAACCACCCCCCGAACCCTCATTTTTTTGTCGACTCCACATATTTGCAATTTCAAGTCTTGGTTTTCAACTGGCTGAACACACACAAATACACGTGTACATGGCTCGTCTTAGCTTACTGACGTTACAATATGCAAGGTGATGGAACTTTGGAACATAACGCATATTTCTGTGACAAGACAAACTATTACCTTTAGTATTGGTCTACCCTGACTAAAACACAATGATATCTGTACTCCATAGCATTACTGTGGGCAACATTATTATCTGGCCAGGCAATAATGCAGTACCTGCTTTCAAGATTCATGTTCATTCATTTACGTTCCCACTGCATGGGATTAGTGACAGATTAGTGCCTTTGCCAACGGTTTCCACGTTGTTTCATTGATGCCCCTGTTTGGAGACTTTCTCCTCAACCAAAAACTCATTTACATTACATTTCATCACAGGGACTTCAAATGAAAAAAAAAAAAATATATATATATATCAGGACTTTTAAAAACATTTTAATGACAAAATGTCCCTAGAGCACCAATTTCCTAAATTACATTGAAGCATGTCATATCCTTGTACTTGTTTTCTCTTCTTTTTTTTTTAAACCACTTAAATAAAAAGCTTTTGGCAACGTTTTAGGTAACAGAACAAAACAAAAGGTCCACACAGTAAAAGCTGCAAATGGTTCTGTTTTTAATTTCCCCAAAAAGGAAACCTAGTCATTTCATCACAGGGTTTGAAATATCAGCCGACTTCAAATTGGACCATCATGCCACTTTTCAAGTCTCTGGGCAAATCCCCGACGACAGCCTTTAAAAGCCAAATTAAAAGGCTATAACCCACTGTCTGGCTCTGCTCATAGTTCTTCAAGCTTAATGTGAATCAGCCATTGAATACAACACCACGCCAGCCAACAAACAACTTTGGATGCGTGAGTGTGTGTACAGAATGTATGTGCTTGTATGTACAGTATGTAGGCATGTATCGCGCTGGAACAAATCCAAAATACAAAACCCAACACAGAGGTGTGCCAAACGAGTGTGCTCTGCTTGTAGGGCCCACAAGCTCCTTTGCACGGGCCCCAAACTAACAGACAGCAGCCACAACACATCACTACAGAGACCTTGGAAAGCAAGGTGGGCGGGTAGTGGGGAGACAGAGAGAGAGCGTATATCGCCAATCCGCACTCGCTGTCCTCGCAGGACACTTCCTGCCCCGGCGGTCCAGGGGGAAGAGGAAGGCCACACAGAGGAGTGTTACCATGACAACCGGGCGGAAGCGAGGCTGGAGTGAGTAAGTGAATAAATAAATAAATAAGAGGGGTCAGGACGCAGGAGGGTGCCTCAGGGGATGCCGTCCTTGCGCTGGCAGCACTGCGAGGGTGGGACGTTCCAGTCGTAGATGTAGGAGAGGCGGAGCTTCACCTCCTCCTTGCACAGCCGGCCCTCCCTCTGCAGCGTCTGGTGCTTCTCCAGCATGTCCTCCAGGCTCTGCTTGTGCGTCACCAGGTACCGGTTGTTGCAGCCGCGCGACTTGTACTCGGTGTCGAAGCGCGGGTCGTGCACGCGCCGCACGTCCACGGGCGCCAGCCAGGCGCCCAGCGACACGTCCTCGCTCTGCCACGCCTTCAGGTAGCCCACGTTCAGGCGCACGTAGTGCACCAGGTCGGCCGACAGGACGTAGCCGCCGCCCAGGGCGTAGGGCAGGTAGTAGTCGCAGAGGGCCCAGGTGCTCTCCTTCCACTTCCCGGCCGTCTTCACCCGCCCGCGGCCGGAGAAGAAGCCCCAGTAGAGGCGGGCGGGCTCCCGCGCCCGCAGCTCCTCCTTGATGAGGTCCAGCCGGGCGAAGGTGTCGTCGTCGGCCTTCAGGACGAACTTGAAGCGCACGTTCTGGTCCAGCCAGCCGTACATGTGCAGCAGCTTGAGCGTCAGGTTCTCGTAGGAGTCCCGCAGCTCGGGCAGCAGGAGGAGGTCGCGGTGGCGCACCTGCTCCGTGCCCAGGTTCTGCAGGTCGTCGGGCGGCAGGCCCGCGGTGCCCACCACGAACAGGCCGAGGACGTCCGGGTCGCGCGCCGACAGCCAGGTGCTGCGGATGATGCTGCGGCGCTCCGTGTACTTGGGCCCCGTGGTGATCAGCACCACCAGGAAGGCGGACAGCTCCTTGGGCTGGGACGCCCGGCGCTCCGCGTGGAGGTCCGAGCGGGGGGCGGAGCCGGGCGACTCCGCGGGCCTCAGGGTCTCCGAGGTGCACTTGGCCAGGAAGAGGAGGACCACGGCGAAGACGAACAGCCCCCCGATGCCCAGGGCCGTCTTGTGGCGACAAAGCAGCCGGACCAGGTTCATGGCGTCAGACCTCCTGGAGAAAAGACATTGTTTCGCAAGGCGCTCGGCTGGAATAATACAATCTGCTGATGGACGTACCTGAAGTGACAGTCCAGACGCTGGAATAATTTAGATTAATTCAGTCTGACTGCAATCTAATGTGTGCTTGTCACAATTATGTAATATGGATTGCGTAATGTTTAATAACACTTTAAGCTACTCAAGAGGAAAACATGCCTTTCGTTCAAAATTACATTTGAAATCTGAAGACCAGTGAAAAAAATAACATGAGTTTTTATTTTAACAAATTGCCACCTGGCACACAAGATTCAATTTTAGTCGGCCTACTTGCCTGATTGAAAAGCAAACCAAAAAGAGGGTAAACGTAATGTGCAATGGATGCAGCAGCAAGCGCATAAAAGGTGTTTTAAATAAGTTTTTTGCTTTAAAACAATACACTTAACAATAAACTAAATTACATGGAGTGTGAAAGGTTAGATATATCACAAGGCTGTAAATATTCAACTATTCCTTATTCTGAAAAAATAATTTAAGTGGATTTGGTATTCTGGGATTCTGGTTTTGCAAATGGCCACGATTACAGATTATAAAACGCCATCATCGCTCAAATAACAATATTAAAAACGAATCCTTGGATAAAGCGCACATACAAATAACAGAAACACACTTTTCCCACGCAAATACTTTTGGATTGATTCGTAAAAGATAAATTGGACTTGCTGACAGCGGCCTTTCGGAGACTCGGATCATATAGGCTATTTGACCCTTAAATGTGGCATTCACACTGACCACTTGAGATACGTTTAAGTGGTTAAATATTTGTATAAACTTGTCAAACCGTTATGTAAATTAATGTTGCCAGGATGAAAGACAAGTGCAACGTTGGCACAACTTCAAGCTGTGTTCATGACTAACGTTAGACTAATCGGCTTGTCACAACTGTGATAACATTTGTACTAGCGAAAACTGCTACTTGGTCAGATCAATGACAGTAGCTACCCAGCTACATTTGGCCCAAATGATAACTAGACACCAAACAAACCAACGTTAGCTAAAGAACCGAAAGTTGTAAAATTTATTCATTTGACTAACAAATTTGACCAAATCATTTGGCATTACCATTTGCTTGGTTGCCATCTAACGATAGCGCTACTACTGACATTGCTAACGATAGTTGAATTCAATATTTGATTTTATTTCTGTGGTCTGAGTTAGTCTAGTAAATCATTATAAATCTAGGAACAAAAGTTAGCAAAGATTAGGAAAAAACTGGAGACGACGTCGATGGATGTTAGCTGTCTTGCTATTCATGGCAATGCAGCAAACTGACCGCCAGGTTTTCAACACCACTCCGGCTAGCCAGTTGGCTAGCTAGATAGCGAGCATTGTTAATATTACGGAAGTGCTAAAGTTAATAATTAATAATAGTTACATAGTTAATTAAACGATAAGCCCCATTTGCCCGTATATCTTGTACGGTAGAACCAGGCAACACATCATGCAACTTGTAGGCTAGCAGTATATCATTTTTTTAAAAAACCTTTAACCGAACAAAACACATTAGTCTAACGTCAGCTTGCAAGCTAGTAACTAACTGTCTGACGTGTCAATGAAATACAACTATTCGTTACTTAATTTGATAAACGATAGCGTTAATCTTACCCAGTCTCCAGTCATCACTTCCAGATTGCGTGTCTGAGATAATTTTGCCACCAATTCATTGCACATCGCAAAATGTGTCCGGACACATTAAGTTAGCCAGCTAGCCTCCTTATCGCTGACTGAGTGAATGGTACAGTGGATATACAGCTGGTTAGCTAACTACCAGTTCACACAGGATCTTTTAGCTCCATGGCAAAAGCAATGCTAGCTAGCTAGCTTTCCAGCTATAATCAGTGCTCGTTACTGTTTATAGTCAACTGCATGAGGATCCTTGCAGGGCGTCCATCGGCACTACGTGAGAATACTTCATGATGTAGGCATTTTATGAATCCGGGGATCGCCTCCTCACACTTTTGCAATCTGTCAGGCGGGTCCGTCCGCGACACTGTACCTGCTGCTGGCTCCGCTATCTATCAGACCCCTGCAATCATCAGCGCAGCGGTCTGGTCTTCACTCCAGACATTCAGTTACCCCTGCCACACCCTGTCCGTGAGCTGCCAAATTAACATAGTGTGCCTTCAAGCGCCAGGGTCAGCCTCTTACGAACTCTCAACCTACCCAGTGACCGTTCTGTCCACAGTGCTGGTCCTGCCGCTGACACACCGTCAGCCTCGTTGTTCTAGCCACGTGTGGAATGACCTTTGTGATCAGAACAGACTGGCTCTTCAACGTAGACTGAAGACTCCTTCAAGCTACATCTCCCATCACCCCACTACCCTAAATTTTCTAAATTAAAAAAAAAAAAAAAAAAATAGGTGTACAATTCCACTATACCTAAGCAAAGTTTACTATTTAGCTCGCTTGCAGGATGTTGTAAAGCGCTGTCTCTGAGTTTTAATGCATGTTGTAAGTCGCTCTGGAAGAGCGTCTGCTAGACCTATATGTATGTAAGTATGTATGTGTACTTGAACATATATTTTTTTGTAGATTCAAATAAGATAAATGTTGTCTTAGGTTAACGTACATATTACACGTTGAGTTGGAGAACGAAAAATGCAAGGAAAAAGGCAATATGAATTTCCATGTATTTTGACAAAGATTGCATTCAAGAGTCAATTAAACACGTTGTTGTCAACATGCATAGACGTTCCAATTTCCGACGTTACTGGCGAATGAAGGTGTGGATTGGGACCACAGGTATAGTTCTGCGATGGGGACGTAGCCGAAATCGGTCCCTACCGGACCGCTGAACAGACCCTAACTTATCCATTTTATATAAGGCTCTGTCCAATTTTTTCAAAGCAGTGACGTATGCTGTGGAGGAGGAGGAGGTTAAACAGGATGAATGTTTACCTTAGAATAACTGACGTTAGCACTGTCTGATTATCACATACCTTGTATAAGAGGTTTAAATGGAAAAGAGAAGAAAGTGACCGCGTAAGTGTCCATCATTCTAGGAAAGGCCACGTGTCCAGGAAATAATCTGACGACCTGAAGCATGTGAGAGTTCAGCCGAATGAATGCTGTTGACAGCTCGTTACCTCTCTACATTTTAGGATTCGTGGCAAGCTATCCAGATAGTTGGCTACTTTCCTACATAGGAATTTATTGCAGATAGGTGTGGGCCTCGCACTGAGCGTGATACTAGCAGGTATGTCAACAGTTAACTAGCACTGTAATGTTACACATAGCTATATTTGTCAGTTAGCTCGTTTACTCGTCAGACACCCATTGGCTAGCTTGGCTGTGATGTGGAGAGTCACTATCAACAGGACTCCGTCTCGTAGCATAGCTGACGTTAATTTTAATCGATCTAATTACAGATGTATAATGTAAGGAAACATTATTGCAGCGCTCCGGCATTTTAGGCTTGCTAATACTTTTGACAGCTTGATTTCTAGCCAGCGAGATGTTTGGATCCCAGAACCTTGACAGTTAGCTTGCTGTTTCGCGACAGTAACCAACGACAGTAATTGCTCAGTATTTGCATGAAACGTTTAAGTTAGCCTGTTAGATAGTGATGTGGTTAGGGACGATAATTTATAAATGGATAATACTGACCCGAAAGCACCTGCGCCACATTGTACAAATGCTTATATAGACAACTACCGAACTGTTCTGGCGAAGTTGTTTAATACTTGAAGTTGGCAGCATTTTCCATAATTAAACGTTCTGCACAAATGTATCTTGGTTAATTCTAGCTAAATTAAATCAACATTCAGATATGGACATTTTTTGAAGGGGGAGGGGGTCTTTGCTATGTGTGAGATTTCTGCAGGGTACAAGGTACTTCCCTGGTTTGTATGCACACTGCATGGGTCATCCAAGCCATTGTGCGCACTATTTTGTCAGATGAATCCCTGCAAAGACCCATGAATTTCAATTACGTTTTTGGTTTAAAATAAAAATACATTGGCATTTATTTACTTATTTATATATTTATTTATGTATTTATTACAGTGTTCTCGTTTGTACAAGACAACAAATACTGGAAGCCATGACTCTGAGGAAGGTCAGGAGCAGGTGGCCAAACTTCATCTCCCTGGTCCTAGTAGCCCTCTTCCTCGCAATGGACGTCGAGGCCCGCCCAGCCAACATGTCAGCCAACCGGGACAAGAAGCTGAACAGCAAAGAGGAAAATGAAATCCTTCCGCCAGACCACCTGAATGGCGTGAAGCTGGAGATGGACGGCCACCTCAACAAGGACTTCCACCAGGAAGTGTTCCTGGGGAAAGATATGGAAGAGTTTGAGGAGGATTCGGAGCCCAGGAAGAACAGGAAGAAGCTGATAGAGATTTTCAGCAAGTATGGAACTCTCATTTGGGTTTTTTTTGTTTCGACGCTGTACTCTGAAGAAGATCAGAATCTCACTGCTTTAATTTCCTCTTCATTTGTGATTTATCTTCCTCCTTGTATCTAAATATACTGTAAGTTCTGTAAGAATGCCCAAGACAATGCTTGGTTTCTCTTATAAGGAAGGCTTGAGGGTGGCAGTCTGCTTGTGTGTTTTTTGTGGCAGCAGGAGTTGTCATGAATTTGTCCCGTCCCTCTGTAGGGTGGACACCAATGAGGACAGGAGCATCAGTGCCAAAGAGATGCAGCGCTGGATCATGCAGAAGACAGAGGAGCACTTCCAGCAAGCGGTCAAAGAGAACAAAGTTAGCTTCCATGCCGTTGACCCAGACGGTGATGGTAAGGAGAAGTCCGCCAAATGAGTTGGTTGAGTCACCAGTTAATGTTAATTCAGTGTCAAGTAAGGAACATGCCTATTACGTCAAAACTGCAATACAATACATCTTCACCATAAATGTGTAGCCTCCCTTGTATTGCATGTTTGAAAAGGAACCGGTTTCACAATGGAAATCTCTGTTTCCTCAAAACAAATTTTTTCCCCTGCCCCCATGCTTTATATACACTGTTGTAATATTTCTCTCAGTTTCTCTAAGCCTGATTATCTTGTACCTTAAGTGAATCACGTCAACTTTAAAAAAAATTTCCATGTACCACGTAACAGATATTCAGCTCTGGAAATTCTTCTGTTCTGTGTACGTCATTTGGAAAAATGTTGCTGACAAGGTTCTGATTTGCCTTTCGTTTGTGTAGGTCATGTGACCTGGGATGAATATCGGGTGAAGTTCTTGGCCAGCAAAGGGTTTGATGAGAAGGAGGTGGCCGAGAAGATCAAGAGAAACGAGGATCTGAAAGTGGATGAGGAGAGTGAGTGGTTCCCTTTTTGAGTGAATGCACAGTCGACACCTTTATCGTGACAGTGAGCTTCATTGCCTCCATTAATTTGCATTAGTTTCATCACTGCTGAAAATCCAGTTTTAAAATCAACATGGTTGCACAGTTAATTTTCTTTCAGACAGTCACACTGTCTTTTACAGTATTCACGTGGATATTTGATGCCAAAGCAGTATTCATAGGTGCCCTGCATAGCCAGGACCCCAGGGAGGATTTGGGGCTGCTTCTTCACAGGTGCATTGGTTTGTACAGTATGGCTGGGAACTACATGGAGTGTAAACCTCAGGCTTCACCACAACAGGATACGATTTAAATTCTTGAGGCAACGGTTCGCTATGTAGCAATATCACTAATTCTGCTATGATACGATACAAAGTGATCCGATGTAGGGAGAAACAAATAGTATATATGATCCAGCTAAAGCACTCCTGTTACAGTGTACACATGCAACCAAAATGAGAAGTGACAAACTTATTGACATCACGTTCAATGGAAGAAAAAATGGCACCAGTGCGAGTGATGATGAGGTCAAGTCGGAAACTTAAACAGTGATGTTGTAAGTGTTGCTAGAGAGCGAACCGCCGTAAGATTATGGACATTTTGCTACGATTCATAACAAAGCAGATCCGATTGGTTGCCCTTTGAACCAACACATGGGTCTGGATTGATGTATCAATACAACCACTAACCACTACGCTACATTCCTGTACTAAATTCCACTGCAACCCATCTGCCGTGTGTCCAGTCCACTTTCACTGTGTGATTATGAGCGGACTGTATGTGTGTTGGCGGTGCTCAGCTCAGGAAGTGCTGGAGAGCCTGAAGGACCGCTGGTTCCAGGCGGACAGCCCCCCGGCGGACCAGGTGCTGAACGAGGAGGAGTTCCTGTCCTTCCTGCACCCGGAGCACAGCCGCGGCATGCTCAAGTACATGGTGAAGGAGATCGTCCGCGATCTGGGTACGCCTCGCTTCTTCCACTCCTGCCTGTGCGGTCCCAGTGACCAATCATCCAGACCTGGGTCTAATACGTGTTTGTTTTGGATTCAAATACTGTTCTACGCTCTACTGATCTTGTCTGGTGTACTGGAACCAACGGAATACTCTCAGAAAGTGCAACACCCCTGGCCTTCTGGTCATATTGGCAGGCTCTGTTACACCAGGCAAGATCAACAGAGCACAGAAAAGTATTTTAATCCCAAACAAGTACGTATTTGACCCAGGTGGAAAAAAAAAAAGAAACTGAAAGCACATGTAGCGCGAAGAACGAAAAGCCACGTTTGGCCAGATGAGTTGTTCATATTCTTAAGGGGGGTCAATTTGGTTAGGAAATGAACACTAAATTGGTACATAACCTGCACTATATTTTACTTTATAAAGTGTTATTTGTGACGACTAGCAATACTAGATTTACAGTATTACTGTTGGTTCTCTTGTGGTGCTGATAGATCAAGACGGAAACAAGAAGTTGACCCTGTCCGAGTTCATCTCCCTGCCGATGGGCACGGCTGAGAACCAGGAAGCGCAGGACATCGACGATGACTGGGTACGGGAACGGAAGAAGGAGTTTGAGGAGGTCATCGACGCCAACCACGACAGCATCGTCACCATGGAAGAGCTGGAGGTAGGCATGTGTCCGTGTCTTTCAAATCCTGTGAAGATACCACTCGTTATTTATTCTTGCCATTTGTAAAGAAAAACTGGAGCAGATTCCTGCACGGTGTGGTTTATAGTGCACCAAAGATTTAAAAAAAAAAAAAGCAATCACATGATCACGCTCATGGCTTCTCATTGGCCTTCAGGAATACATGGACCCCATGAATGAGCACAACGCCCTGAACGAGGCCAAGCAGATGATCGCCGTGGCCGACGAGAACCAGAACCACACGCTGGAGCTGGAGGAGATCTCCGGTACAGCGAGTACTTCACCGGCAGCAAGCTGATGGACTACGCCCGCAACGTGCACGAGGAGTTCTGAAGCGGCCCCTGCGCCCCGCGAACCGAACACAGGGTAGTCGCCCCTTCTCCTAACCGAAGGACTCTTCCGTTTTCAAAGCCACCGGGGTTGCATTCTCTCCGCCCGGCTGGGTCCTTGTGGTTTATCTTGTCGTCTTTCGCTTTGATGCAAGGAGGAGTGGATTTCAATCTTCATCCTTGCTCCTTTTGTGTTTTCATAATCTGCGCTAACGGCCCAGTGCATCACGCTCCCAGTAGTCACGTGTGAAGATTTACGTGGGTTCATCAGTGATAAATGGTATCTCTTGCTTCGAGACATGGCCTTAATCGTTTCCCGTTTCTGCGCACGATAGTCGTGATTGTACTGCACACGCTTTTGACAGTAAGAGTAATTAAGGAGGTTGTTATGTTGTATTGACCTCACGATCACTGACTTCGGCATATTTCTGAGACCTGCAGTGTTCTATCTTGGGCCCTAATTGTGTGTTGACATCATATGGAGAAGAATATATTAGTCTTGGTTGTCTAGAAGGCAAAGGTCTGAGGTCACTTGAAGTCCATGCCACCTTGGAACATTGTTTGTGCTCATTTTTTTTAGTTCGCTAACCCTTTAGTTGGTCAAAAGTTTTTAAAAAAAATGATCACATTTAATGAACCTGGTATGAAATGAAAATACATTATGACATATGTTTAGAAAGTGGCTTCATGGTGAAAGCACAAGATTGTTGGATGTGCCATCTACATTTCAAAATGCTGCTGTGTAATTCTGCTGGCATTCGTCCTTCCCCAAATAGTACGGATGTTTATTTATGATTGTAAATATGTGTAGATATTGCTAACAGTGCTCCTTTCCAATTGTCAAAAAGGTATGAAAATGTGGCGCTGCTCGAGTGTCTTCAGATGTATTATCAATTACATGTTTCTAATTTAATCTAATGATGCTGGTCTCAGCCACACTGGTGTTCTTCAGCACGATTTTTCCCAGAGTCCATTTCTTTCTCCGTATTCACTCGTGTCAACTGGACGAGTTCTGGAAGCAACCGTCCCCTGGATGCCTTTGAGCCTCGGTGAGGGTCTCTGGATCAGAAAAAGATGAAAACCGCTGGCCTAATGTATTCCACATCCTACTTATAAATTAGCCACCATGTAGTCCACTAACATACCTAATTTTATACATGGTACCATCCGCTTAATGTTTAACGAAAGACATTTCTTTGAGTAAAGTGCAATTAGGTCCAGACCAACTAGTATTGAATTGATTTAAACTTCTTCTGTGATTTTTGCAATTTTGGGCCTCACTTAATTGCACACAAGCTCTTTTCCATTCTTACCAGTGAGCAGATTTTAGCCCGTCACATGCAAGACATTTGTGGCATAGCTGTCATCAGTCCTTATCTTTTGGGAGACAAGTAATCCTTTCCTGTGTGCAAATGTGAATGACGGTCAAGCTGTGTTCAATTAAAATGAACAATTAAAATGATACCCACAAACCCACTCACCAGAATTTTTCATAATGCCCACAGCACCTGAAAAAACTCCTTACTTTTTTAAGATTGGGAGCAGCGGTGCAGGTGATTAACAGTCTCAGTCTTTAACAGATTTATTCATACCACTGTGACTGCTCTACAGAGAAGATAAGAAATGTAAATAATGATTTCAGATAAATATATTTGCACAAATCAAAGAGGTTTTGTTTGGCTCTCTTGAAATTTGGTGCTGGAATATTACTGATATTGTCTGTCTGTATAATTCCAATTCTGTATATTTTGAATTAGTGTTTTTGATTGCTCAGCTGCCTCATCGTCCACTTGTTTGTTCTTTACATATTGAATAATGTATAATCATTAACCAAAGTTCATGGTCGAAATTAGTAGGCTGATGCCAAGAAAATGGAGGCCCGGCAAAATGCATTTTAGGTTACCTTAATTTCATTGTTCCTCTCCTGTGGATATAAATAAATAATCAAGCCAAACAAATGTAGTTTTTATTTAATTATTTTTTTCTTTTGGTCAGACTGAAATGGCTTATGATCTTATCCCACCCTGAGAGCTGCAATCTAAATGTCAGCTTGGCTTGGCTTTTCTTGTAACTCTGACTAGCAGATTGACAGTTAAACTGAATCCAAATGATACTAATTGGACTTTCCTGCTTTTTTTGAGGTGGTAGAAGCATTGCTTTGTTAGTCTGATTAAACTTAAGACACCATCATGTCTAAAGTATTGTTTGAAGTCCAGGTGCATTGTTCATCTCTGTATTTTAATTTGCTCTGAAACCTTACTGATCCGAGTGACATTTGGATTTATAATACGCAATTTTTGTATTAATATTAATTAATATTATTTATTAATATTAATATTAATATTGGCTTAATTTGATTTTAATTGGATTTTAAGCTTATTGCTAATACTATCTATTTTATTCAGTAATGTGTTTCCCTTCAGAATTATAACGTAACAAATGTCACTATGAGCAAGAACTGTGGATAGGAAGCATTGTAATTTGATTAAAAATAAAATTTAAAAGAAACAAATGAATGCTTGTCGTGTTTAAAACATATTGATTTAGTCTCTTAAAATGTATATGCCCATATTACCTGATAAGTTCATGTTCTTCACAAATGAATAAATCAGAATGTCTGCTTTTCAACACCCTTATTTTACAATAAGAAAAGTGAATTTTCAGTGAGGATGGTTGTGATACCATACCATTTATTTTTGGGGGAAGATGACAGTGAGTGTGGTAGTTTGGGTGGGGTAGGCAGGTCGGGCAAACCTAACATGCCCTGTACATGCAATAACTTTTCAGTTCCCCCAAACTGCAATAGCTAGGATGAAACCAAATCACAATGCAGTACTTTCACTCATCCATCATTCAATTGGTCAGTGTATTTAAGATAAGATTAAGATTTAAGATGCTTTATTGAGCCCCGTTGGGTAATTGGTCATCAGCATGTAACCAATCGTAGTTACTTAGGAACCAGGGCCGGCCCTAGGATTTTGGTGGCCCTAAGCAACTCTGTCCGAGTTGGGGGGGGGGGGGGGTCGCTTGGTAAAATCCTTCTTACATCTTATTTTAAATTGTTATGAAATGTTTGGTTGCCATTCTGCTAGTTCCGCAATAGGGGATCAATAACATAATTGCGAAAATGACGTTATTTACCGTTATTAAACATTGGATCGTGTGGCCCCCCCAGCGTGGTCGTGTGGGACCCCCCCAGCGGTTGTGGCCCTAAACCTAGATTGTTTATGCCACGGGCCGGCCCTGTTAGGAGGAGTGAGTCAGCCACAGTGCAGCACCCAGGGAACCAACTCCAGTTCTGAGGCCAGGTCAAGGGCAATGGCAGGAGTGTACCTAACCTAATATGCATGCCTTTTGGTGGAAACTGGAGTACCAGAAGGAAACCCACACGGGACACAGGAAGAACATGCAGACTCCACAAAGAGAGGATCCAGCCCGGGCCTCGATCCTGAACCTCCTCCTTGCGAGGCTAGCCATTTCATTTGCCCATCATCAAATGAAAATAAACGTGAGAGACTAGAGAGTCTTCAGTCCTAGCATAATATTTGCTTTTTTTTGATGATAGCACCCTTGCATTGTCAGTGATGCCAGCACGCCCCCACAAAAGTAATGTCCTCATTCTGCATTCCGGTCAGCTTGGAGAATATGCTTTTGAAATAACCAACTGGCTTAATGATAGTGTACAAAAGAAATACTAATGCACTCATGCAGGCAAATAACAGCATTTAGCCTACTACTTGTGCCTGCCTGCGCCTACCTAAAATAATACTATGAAGCAGATACATATAACTAAGTATACATAATGTTTTACAGTATTTTACTTCATAAATAGTCTAATATTAACATTTAGACTCATGTAAATCTGAAAGAAAAAAAAATTGTGCCAAGATATTTTATTGTTCCACAAATTTATTGTTATTATTATTATTATTATACTTCTATGCCAGCGATGCAATAAATCAGGGGACTTGGTTTTTTAAGAGGTTTTTTTTACGGTCTTTACGGTACCGGATGTACTTTTTCCCAACCTAGGGACTTGGGCTCTTCCTGTGAAAGACTGGGCGATTCTTAACAGGGTCGTTCGGTTTTATAGGCTTCGAGGAAGTGGGTTTTAATGTAAATAAAATATTTTATATTATGGGGTTATTTTATTTATCCGTATATTAACAATTCTGTGGTCACGGCTTGTAAGTAACTTATGTTATTTGACTTGGACCGTTTCTTTGTCGCAGGGAAACAATGAAGGCCTAGCGGCGAGCAGTCAGAAAACCGATGACAGGCCGGTCGGATCAGCGAGGCTTGTGATGAGTGACTGACAGGTATCCAGGTAAAGTTAGCGAATTACACCATAGCATTAGCATGCTTATATGATGTCAATGTTGTATTAGCGCTATGTATTATTTATTCCCGTTCCTTATTAGTTTTAAGTGCCAGCCACCTGACGACGATTCTACTTCTCGCTAGCTAGTCAGCTCATAAGATATACCATTTGCAAGCTTGTCCTTAGACTAGCTGTACGTTTTATGCGATAACTGGATAGCTAGCTAGCTAGTAAGGTTTTGCCAAGGTTTTACAGCTAACGTTATCTATCTAACTATTTCTATTCTGCTCTACAGGGCAGGATGTTCAGTGGTGAAAAGGTGTCCGTTTCAGGCCACATATGAACTAATCTGGTAAGTAACGTTCGTCATAAGCTAATAAACCAGTAGCCTATCAAGTAGCTACGGAAATAAAAACCTGCTTCACAGATCGCTAGTCAGCAAGGTAGCTGTCGATCGATCATAAGTGTCCTTTATTTCATTGTTAGCCGTGCAGTTTTTTTTTTTATCGGTGATTCAAGCAGAACGTAGAGGTGAGAGGTGATCTTAAGTCGCGTAATTGTGCAGGACAGTTTGTGTTTAACTGCCCTCTTCCTGCACTCAGGTATGGCTTCCCAGCTTCAGGTGTTCTCTCCGCCTTCGGTGTCGTCCAGTGCCTTCTGCCGCGTGAAGAAACTGAAGGTGGAGAGCTGTGGTTGGGATGTGACCAGCCAGGCGGGAGAGAGCAAGTACTATCCACTGAGCCCCACTCAGGTAAACTCCACTGCCCGGGCTGCCATGGCGGGCCAGGCCCCCAGCTACAACCCCGCCGGCATGGCCTACAACCCCCCCAATCTGGTGTTTCCACCCGCGGGGGGGTCCCGCGGGCAGGTCGTGGTGCGCGCCGCCGACAGCACGGGGAGCCTGCCGGGGGCCTCCGGTCACCGGGGCAACGACAACCCGCACGCGCACCGGGAGCTGGGGCAGAAGTACGGCCTGAAGCGCAAGAGCGAGGAGGTGGACAGCGGCGGTAGCGTCCAGATCCTGGAGGAGCTCTCGGCGCCGGTGCTGTCCAACCGGACCGGCGCCGGGACCACCGCGCAGTCCATCGCCCACTCGGCCTCCACCACCAAGAGCAGCACCTCCAACAGCGAGGGCGACTACCAGCTGGTGCAGCACGAGATCCTCTGCTCCGTGGCCAACAGCTACGAGGTGCTGGAGTTCCTGGGCCGCGGCACCTTTGGCCAGGTGGCCAAGTGCTGGAAGCGGGGGACCAACGAGATCGTGGCCATCAAGATCCTGAAGAACCACCCCTCTTACGCTCGTCAGGGGCAGATTGAGGTGGGTCCCGCTGCAGGACGCTGTCGAACGGGTTTTGGCAAGCAGTAAGTAAAGGTGCGGTTGAGGAAGCATGTGGGTGATTTAAATGGTATGATTAATAGTTTATAAATTTTTAGAAAACAGGCTGTTTGGGAGAGTGTTTTGTTGGAGGTTCCAAGCATAAACCAAGTTAGCGGCTCTAATGAGGCTGATTCGTAAATGATTCATGGTACTAACTAGACCAGTGGTTACCAGCCCTGTTCCTGGACTGTCTTGTAGGTTTTCATCCAACCCTAACAAAGCACCTCTCATTTAATAGCGGTGCCAAATTAGGATTGATATGAAAACGGACAGGATGGTAGATCTCCAGGAATAGAGTTGGTTACAACTGAACTAGGCCCTTTCACCTGCGTGAATTTTCCCGCGAGAACCACATTAAACCGCCGCCTCTCCGCGTCGCCGTCCCCAGGTGAACATCCTGGGCCGGCTGAGCTCGGAGAACGCCGACGAGTTCAACTTCGTGCGCTCGTACGAGTGCTTCCAGCACAAGAGCCACACCTGCCTGGTGTTCGAGATGCTGGAGCAGAACCTGTACGACTTCCTCAAGCACAGCAAGTTCAGCCCGCTGCTGCTGAAGTGCATCCGGCCCGTGCTGCAGCAGGTGGCCACCGCCCTGATGAAGCTCAAGAGCCTGGGCCTCATCCACGCCGACCTCAAGCCCGAGAACATCATGCTGGTGGACCCGCTCCGCCAGCCCTACCGCGTCAAGGTCATCGACTTCGGCTCGGCCAGCCACGTCTCCAAGGCCGTCTGCTCCACCTACCTGCAGTCGCGCTACTACAGGTGAGCCCCGCATTCGCTCCCTAAGGCACTTCCTGTTCCTGGGGGCTGGTCCTGTTGGCCATGTGACCAATGAGGGTTACTCAATGATGGCGAATGGCCTGGCTCTCCCTGTGAGATTTCTTAGTGTTGATTATTGTTCAGAACGTAAGATCTGTGACTATCAGGTCATGTTGTGGTAAGGTTTTATGTGGAGACTTGCTGCAACAATGCCTGATCTTAAGGCAGGAAAACTATTATTTCTCAAAAAAAAATCCTGTTTTTAAAAATCTGTTTTCCCTGTTTTCATTTAATTGGCCGTCAAAAAAAAATTGCAGCTTTATAATATTTTCTTTGTAATCCAAGGAGGGCATTTTACATACCTAGCAAATATTAAATGAATGTCTCTTGCTTGGATTTTTATGTAAATACTCTCGAAATTTGCATACAGGTTTATTTCCTTAAACATCAAACCTGTGTAGCCAGGTTGAGTGGCTGTGGGATGTTGTCCACGTTGACTCAGTCTTGCTCTTGCTCTTGCTGCTTTGCCCTTTTTGGACGCAGGGCTCCAGAGATCGTCCTGGGCCTGCCGTTCTGCGAGGCCATAGACATGTGGTCTCTGGGCTGCGTCATTGCCGAACTCTTCCTGGGGTGGCCCCTGTACCCCGGGGCCTCTGAGTACGACCAGGTCAGTCTCTTTGCGCCTCCCGGGAACTGCTTGGCAAATAACTTCCATAAAAACCTAATCCTCAAAGGGTAAGGTATTTAAAAAAATGGTTTTAAAAATACAAGCTTAAGCTTAAAAATGTCTTTCACCTGGAGAAAGATTGACATGCTTTAATTTAACAGCCGAGTAATGGTAGTCAGCACCCGGTAATTGTTTATGCTTGTTTATGCTATGAAACCTTTTTTTTTTGCACATTGGTTTGCATGTAAAAATAATGTGTAAGCTTGTTGCTTGTTACTTCCTCTGGATCTGCTGAAGGCCTAAAATCTGAAAGTAAATGTGAATGTGAATGTGAATGTGAAAGTGAATTTGAATGTGAAAGTGACCGGCTTTGGTGTTTTTGTGCAGATCCGGTACATCTCCCAGACCCAGGGTCTGCCGGCCGAGTACCTCCTGAGCGCCGGGACCAAGACCAGCCGCTTCTTCCACCGCGGCCCCGACGCCAGCTACCCTCTCTGGAGGCTGAAGGTGAGCGGCAGCGTGCGGGGGCGGCAGTGTAGTGTAATGGGTAAGGAGCTGGACTTGTAACCTGAAGGTCTCAGGTTCAATTCCCGGGTAGGACACTGCCGTTGTACCCTTGAGCAAGGTACTTAACCTGCATTGCTTCAGTATACATCCAGCTGTATGAATGGATGCAATGTAATGCTATGTAAAAAAAAAGTTGTGTAAGTCGCTCTGGATAAAGCGTCTGCTAAATGCCTGTAATGTAATGTAATGTGAAGCACGAAAGAGGGCCTTTTAACAGCAGCCATGATCTGACCTCCCCATCCACAAACTGCCGAGCCTTCGCCCCGAGCTCGCTGGGGGTCCAGGCGCCGATTCCGTAGGCAAAACTTCTTTATATCCTGCGGTTTCCAGACCCTTTAGACGAGGCTAAAGCCTGAACTGCACCAGGAGCTGAGCGGGTTCTGCTTAATGGACGCTGTGTGGCACCCTCCTCTTTGTTCAGACCTGACGCTGGAACTACTGCATTTCTGTGCCCTAAGCAGTTATCCACAGCATGGGCGCTGAAAGGAAGCGCACGCCGCATAGCGTCTACTGTGTGTCCGCTCCGCTCCGCTCCTGGTGCAAATCCGGCCCTAGCTTTCCCTCCAGCCTTTCCGCGGTGTATTGATCTGTTCCGCGTCGGCGTCCCGCCCCTCTCTGGCCTGCAGACACCAGCAGAACACGAGGGCGAGATGGGCATCAAGTCCAAGGAGGCGCGGAAGTACATCTTCAACTGCCTGGATGACATGATGCAGGTAATGGGATTGGCTGCGCCTCAGTGGCGTGACAGATTCATCTCATGTCTGTTGCACTGTTATGCAAGAAGTGGTGACAGAGTGCAGGACCAGAGGGGATACAGGTGCAGTGAAGTTCATAAAATAAGTTAAAAAACCAGTAAAACTTGAAATTAGCATGGTAGCTGACAGTTTAAAAATGGGAATCTGCAATAATTAATTCACCAAACCAAGTTTTGAAAAGTCTATTTGAATAATCTGTTAGGTCACTTATGAGGGAGGCAGGTATAGATTTTGCTGTAATAATTATAATAGTTAAGGACTTTTCTTACAAATTTTCAAAACCTTCAACCTGCATCTGGCCATGTGTCCGGGTGAACATGTCCACTAACCTGTGTCTGACTGTGTCCAGGTGAACATGTCCACTAACCTGTGTCTGACTGTGCCCAGGTGAACATGTCCACTAACCTGGAAGGGACGGACATGTTGGCGGAGAAGGCGGACAGGAGGGAGTTCATCGATCTCCTGAAGAAGATGTTGACTCTGGACGCTGACAAACGCATCACCCCCATCAAGACCCTGGCCCACCCCTTTGTGACCATGGCCCACCTGCTGGACTTCCCCCACAGCTCCCAGTAAGAGTCTTTCAGCCTGACCCTGACCCCTAACCCTGACTACCTAACCCTAACCCACCTGCTGGACTTCCCCCACAGCTCCCAGTAAAGTCTTCAGCCTGACCTGACCCGTAACCCTGACTACCTAACCTAACCCACGCTGGACTTCCCCCACAGCTCCAGTAGAGTCTTCAGCCTGACCCTGACCCTAACCCTGACTACCTAACCTACCACCTGCTGGACTTCCCCCACAGCTCCCAGTAAGAGTCTTTCAGCCTGACCCTGACCCCTAACCCTGACTACCTAACCCTAACCCACCTGCTGGACTTCCCCCACAGCTCCCAGTAAGAGTCTTTCAGCCTGACCCTGACCCCTAACCCTGACTACCTAACCCTAACCCACCTGCTGGACTTCCCCCACAGCTCCCAGTAAGAGTCTTTCAGCCTGACCCCTGACCCCCTAACCCTAACCCACCTGCTGGACGTCCTGACCCTGACTCTGACCCCCTAACCAAAAAAAAGTCCTTAAAATCAAGCCCTGATTCCTGTTTTTGCCTGTACTCCTTTGATGATGGCGCTGACATGACCGGGTTCGAGCAGGGTTGTGTAGCCTCGTCCTGTGAAGTGGGAGTAGGACTCTTTCAGAGTGGAGTTTTAGCTGAATCTCTGTGTATCTCCTGCAGCGTGAAGTCCTGCTTCCAGAACATGGAGATCTGCAAGCGCAGGTGCACTTCCTTCGACAGCGGGAAGAGCCTCTTCGCCCCCAACGCGGCCCCCAACGCTGCCGCCAACCTCACCGTCACCTTCAGCAGCCAGCTCAACCAGCACAATCAGGTGGGGGGCTCTGGGGTTCTGGGGGTGGGGCGGGGGGGGGGGGGTGCACTGTTTTAGGACTGCCGATTGGTCGTCTTTCGGTGAATTACAAAACACACTGAGACGCTGAATGCAGATTTTTCGCGTAAGGAATCACATCATGTGAATTGGTTACGAGATTAAGGAAACCACTGCTATGGTTAAATGATGTGACCACAGACGTGGTTAAATGATGTTGCAACTGCCTAACATCGTTAATGCATTGACCCTTATCAGAGGTTAAAATGATTTACTGCATTATACACTTTTACTGCATTGAAGTACCTTTCAGATTTTTTTTTCAGAATTCTAAGTCAGTGTTCTAGTGCTCTGTTGCATTCAGTTGCCAGTAGTGATCCTTACATCAGCGTTAGAATGTTGAGTTAAGAACATTCCAGTCGCCTCATGAAGGGTTTAAGTGTGAGCGGCCCTGTCAAAGGGCTGGTCAGCCTGCTGGTGGTGAACGTGCTCTCTGGCTCCCTCTGCTGGACAGGTGGCCTCGGCGGGCGGCCCCTCCCTCTCCCTCAACAGCAGCGTGCCCCTGCTGAACTACCAGCCGGCCCTGTACCAGCAGGCCACCATCAACATCCCCGGCCTGCCCCAGCAGAGCGTCCCGCTGCAGACCCGCCCCGCCCAGCTGTGCGCTCAGACCGAGCCCTTCCAGCAGACCCTCATCGTGTGCCCGCCCACCATCCAGGGTGAGAGAGGCCTGCCCTTCACTGCAGTTAGCCCTACCCCTCCCTGCAATTAGCCCTACCCCTAACCCTAACCATAACCCGCCCACCATCCAGGGTGAGAGAGGCCTGCCCTTCACTGCAATTAGCCCTCCCCCTCCCTGCAATTAACCCTACCCCTAACCCTAACCATACCCTGCCCACTATCCAGGGTGAGAGAGGCCTGCCCTTCACTGTAATTATCACGGTCTCATAGTACACTCAGTCTGTGACGGCCATGCTCATTTTCACACACGCACTCTGTTGCATTAGCGAGCACGGTCTGTGTCGCCATTCGTGCCGTTTAAGTTGTGTGTGACGGTGTGTTCTCGGAGGCAGGGGTTAGCCGGTTACCGTGGTTTCTGTGTGACGTGTGTGTGTGTCCTGCAGGGCTCCAGACCTCCAGTAAGCACACGGCCTTCCCTGTGAGGATGGACAACCCTGTGCCCCTGGTCCCGCAGAACCAGCCCGCCCAGCCTCTGCAGATCCAATCAGGCATGCTTGCACAGGTGAGACCTGCGTGCGTGTGCGTGTGTGTGTGTGCGTGTGTGCATGCGTGTGTGTGTGTGTGTGTGTGTGTGTGTGTGTGTGTGTGTGCGTGCGCTCGTGTGTGTGTGTGCGTGTGTGCATGCGTGTGTGTGTCTGTGTGTGTGTGTGTGTGTGTGTGTGTGGGGCCCTCACAGTCCACCCCAGTCTGTCTGTCTGTTCCCTGAGAGAGTCGTCTTGATTCCCTCTCCTTCTGCCAAACACTGACAATTCTTTTTTCTTTTTCTTTTGAGTCCGAGTTTCTGAATATAGAACAGCAATTTCCATTTTAATGCTTTAATGCTTGTGGTTCAGTGGAACATGCTGTGCTTTAGAACTCATTTGTTTTGCAGAAAAGAGTTGCAAGAAAAGATCTTGTTCCAGTAAAAGTGACGTCATTGGCTCCCAGAGCCAAAGTTATTATGTTGCGAGTTGTTTGGAGAGAAATTACTTGGAGGCAGCCGTGGCCTTGCATAACAGCCACTGCCGAGCCGACTGAACAAGTGAGCAGAACTGTGACCCTCTGAGTCAAATCTGTGACCATCCCTAACTGTGACCCTCCAGACCTAGTCTGTGACCATCCACTACTGTGACGCACACACACACATTGTGCTCCCAATGCAGTATTTTTAAATGGCCGGGGAAGTGAGCAAGTGTGAAATGTGACAGTCTGTTACATCATCGGTCTGGTTTTATTTCCTTGAAGTACGGGGGGGTGAGTGTGTTCCAGTTAGGACAGCCTCTGCACTGCTGTCCATCCCGGCACGTTTGGTGTCTCCAGAGGTTGCGGTGTGTACTGTAGCTCCTCCCTCTTTCCCTCCAAACCAATCAGGGAGACGGAGCTTCCCCTCCCCCTCCCCACGTGTTCCACTGTGATGTAAGCAGCCCTTGACTTCCTTGGTGACCCCCCTCCCCAGGGCTCCTGCACCCCCCTGATGGTGGCCACCCTGCACCCCCACGTGGCGGCGGTGGGGCCGCAGTTCTCTCTCCCGCTGGCGCTGGGATGCGGGGCGGCGAGGCCTGCCCTTCTGGAGCAGACGGCTACCGTGCTGGTAAAGCCTCACTGCGGCCCTGCGCTGACGCCCTCCCCTCCGTCTCCCCCTCTCTCTCTCTCTCTCCCTCTCTCTCTCTCTCTCTCCCCCCCCCTCCATCTCTCTCTCTCTCTCCGCCTCCCCTCTCTCTCTCTCTCTCCCTCTCTGTCTCTCTCTCACTCTCTCCTCCTCTCTCTCCCTCCCTCTCTCTCTCTCTCTCCCCTCCGTCTCTCTCTCCTCTCTCTGTCCTCTCTCTCCCCCTCCGTTCTCTCTCTCTCTCCCCCTCGTCTCCCTCTCTCTCTCTCTCTCTTTCTCTCTCTGTCTCTCCCCCCTCCATCTCTCTCTCTCTCTCCCTCCCTCCCCTCTCTCCCCCTCTTCCTCTCTCTCCTCACACTATCTCTCCTTGTCTCTCTCCTCCACTCTCTCTCTCCCCTCTCTCTCGTCTCTCTCTCTCACACTATCTCTCTGTCTTTCCTTCTCTCTCTCGCTCACACCATCTCTCTCTCTCGCCCTCCCCCCTCTGTCTGTCTCCATCTCTCTGTCGCTGTCTCTCTCTCACTCTCTCTCTCCCTTCCCCCCTATGTCTCCGTCTCTCTCCATCTCTCTGTCTCTCCCTCTTTCCCTCTTTCTCTCTGTTTCTCCCCCTCTCTTTGTCTCTGTCTCTCCCACTTTCTGTCTGTCTTTCTCTCTGTACCTCGTTCTCTCTCTCTCCCAGGGTCTTCTGAAAGCATGTGCTGATTGGTCTATTCCTTGGCCTGCGCTTTGCCTGCAGCTGCTCCCCTACCCCCTGTCCCCCTCCTCGCCCCCCCTCCTGGATGCACTCCGGCGGGGGGAACCTGTCGTTCTGACCCCTGCAGATAACCCCGTTCTCCCTCCCGGGCACACTAACCCAGCCTTGTCTGTCCCCAGGTCCTCTCCTCTTGGCCTTCGGCATGGCTGTCTGGCACGTGAATTCCCCTGTCCTGTGGAGGTCCAGCTCTGTAGCCTCTCCCGCTCTCTCTCTCTCTCTCTCTCTCTCCCTGACTCACTGGTTCTTCTTTAACTCTCTTCAGGGATAACTGCTCCGATTCTTTCCCCCCCTGCAGGTCACTCTGTTTCGGATGCCACCTTTTTTCATTTTGGTTGTGGTTGTTTATAACGTGTTTAGGCCAGCAGGGTCATGTGTTTAGGCTAGCTGGGTCATGCGCTAGGCTAATGGGGTCATGTGTCAGGCTCATAGGGGAGATGAGAGGCCTGTCTACCAGCTGATGCTGTGTTGTGATGTTGCACTGCATGCTACACCCGTGCTTCTACTTACCCATAATGCACCTGCATAACCGACTCTTTAGGACAGCGCTGCACGCAGGGCCCCCTGCAGTCAGCGCTGGGTATGCGCGCCTCTTGCAGACCCTCCTGGCGCAGACGCCCGGAGCTGCATGCCTGTGGCGGGACGGCGTTCCCCCCCCCCCTGAAGGAGCGGGAGCGTGACCTCCTCGTGTTTTGTGTGTGGCTGTCTCCAGCAGGCGTGGCCGGCGGGGACCCAGCAGATCCTCATACCTTCCGCCTGGCAGCAGATGCCGGGCGTGGCCATCCACAACCCCGCCCCGCCCATCATCCCTGAATCGCCAATGGGGGCGCTCCTCTCCGACGGCTCCGCCCAGCAGATGCCCAACTGGAGGTGGGTGAATCTAGGGCCAGACGGATCAGAACAGCGTGGACTCATCCGTTAGCTGTAAAACCTGCTCTACGTGCATCCGCCTCGGCTGTCTTTGAATTCATCGGTTGCCAGTAATGGGCTCGATCCACAGAGCAATGGAACTTCAGGATTAGGCCTCCTTATCTTGGCTTGGTTTTTCCCTGTCCTCAGATCGAATTCGGCTGGTCTTAGAATGCATGTAGACTTGCATCTGAAATGTTCTGTAGAATTTTATTTGTGTTATGTAAAAAATACAGAGAAATAGTCTGTGGGATCCAGCGGTGCTCAGTGTAGGTGTCCCTCTCTCGGCAGGGGGCCCCACGGGGGCCAGTACGGCGGGGTCATGCAGCAGCCCTCCGTCCTGGGGGGTCCCATGTCCCTGGCCCCGGCCCAGCCGCTCAACATGGGCGTGGCCCATGTGGTGAGGCCCCAGCAAGGCAGCATTTCGGGGAAGAGGTCCAAGGCCCGGCACGCCGACAGCCGTACCAGGTACCGCGTAACCACCCGCCCCCCACGGCTACGCGTTCTCCGTGTTCTGTCTGCTTTATCATTGGCTCATAAATGTCAGGGTAGGAAACCAGGTGCAACCTTGTGGCAGGAAATGAGACTTTTTTTAAAGCACCTTCCTGAAATGGCAGCTCCACTGCATTGGCACCCACAGCTTAGCTAAATCATGCAGTTCCTGCGTTGGATTCCTCGGTGGGGTTTTCATGCATTTTGTTACGACTGATTTCTGGTGTGAATTCCTTGTCGTTAATGGCTGCTGATTGAATTCCGTTCTGTGGAACTGAAGAGAAGGTCATTAGGCCTCATTCACGAAAACATGCGTACGATCACATTTGATGATCGTAAACTGTGTGTAAGAATGTTAATAAGAACATTTCAGCATTCATAATTTTTTTTTCTTGTCTGTATTTGTTCACGGCTGTTCGCTTATGTTAGTCACATGAACAGGACTGAGCATAAAATTTACAAACAGTCAGCATTCATCATCTCACACCTGGGATATTCACTAAAACAAAAGCCCGCACGTGTCATGAATGCCATATTGGTCTTTCGTAGGAACATTTTTAAGAACAAAAGTAAGAGTAATTTAAGAAAGGTTTTGTGAATGAGGCCCATTGTCCCCCCCCCCCGCAGGGCCGCCTCTCGGCTGGAGCCCTCTGTCCCCGTGACACGCACCAGCCCGCCGCGCAACTCTCCCGCCTACAGCGCCGCCGCGCTCTCTCAGCCAATCGTCATCTCCGACACGCCCAGCCCCGCCGTCAGCATCATCACCATCCACAGTGACACCGAGGACGAGGACGAGAGGAAGTTCCACCCTGCCAGGTCAGCTCACTTCCTGTCCTTGCCAGAGTGCAATGCGAGCCTTTCAACGTCAGGCAAATTTCAGAGTCAGAGTTGCAGCCTTGTCCTCCTGCAGTTTCTCAACATTGTCTTATCCTGGGCTGTGGGAGGGAAAAAAGGATTGATACTGAATGTTAGTTTCGAGATTGACCCTCAAAATGTTTCACAATGTGTGCGGTTAACCAGACAGTTTTGCATGCATGACTGTGTGTGACTGCTTGGTGAAAATATGGTTTGTTCAGTGAAGCGTTTTATCTATGCTTTAGTCTTGGAATGCCTTAAAAGGGAAGTGTGCTCACCTGAGAGAGAATAGAATAGAAAATGTTTATGAACTCTATGGTGCCATTTAAGCCCCCAGAACTGTCATAATGTGTGCGTTTGGGGCAGTGGCAGGGGGGGTTGGGCGTGCCTTGCTGACAGGTGGGTTGGGCGTGCCTCGTGACAGGGGGGTTTGGGCGGGCCTCGGCTGACGGCGGGGTTGGGGATGGCTCGGGTGAGGGCGGGTGGGCGTGCTCCGTGACGGGGGTTTGGGGGGCGTGGCCTCCGGGCTGACGGGGTTGGGCAGGCTCGGGCTGGGCGGGGTTGGGGGCGTGGCCTCCGGGCTGACGGGGGCGTGGCCTCCGGGCTGACGGGCGGCTCTCTCTCTGACGCGCAGCTGCAGGCAGCCGCGGCCTGTGATCAGCTGGTGACGGTGGCTCGCAGGACCGATCGTCCCCCGCTCAGCCCGGCGCACGCTCGCGTTGCGAGTCGTCGGCCTTCTCCAGGTCGCTCGCCGTCGTCGTGCCGTCCGTGAAGAGCCAGCCAGCAGAGGGCGCCGCCGCGCCCAAACCCGCTGCGGGGCCAGGTCTGTGGGGGCACTCTCGCCACTCCTCCATCCGTGATCAGTGTCGTGCGTCCGCTCCCCTCTGTCCACCTCTCGCCCTCCCCTCGCCGTCCCTCACTTCCGCCCTCCCTTTCCATCCCTCTCTGCCCCTCCCTCGCAAGCCCTCAACCCCGCCCTCTGTCCTCCCCTCTCTCCTCCTCGTCCATCCTCACTCCCCTCCCCTCTGTCCATCCCTCTCTTCCCCTCCCCTCTCTCCGTCCCTCGCTTCCACACCTTCATTTTCGGGAGGGCCAAAGACCTGACACGCTAGAGGAAGACCTTCTTATCCACGTCCGTAAATGCTGCCGTTCCACTCTGACTCAAAAAGAACACTCTTCCTTATTGTGGTAGACGGCGGTGTGTATATTATCCTCATATGAGTCACTCACAGGAAAGGACCTGACTCACTGTGACTGCATTGAATAGAGGCCTCTGTCTGGACCAGAATAGTTAAGCCAGACTTCCAGTGAAGTAGTCTGTGTTTTAATCCAGTTTCGTCAGTTTGGTGGAGAAGTAGCAGCAGGCACTGCACTGTGTTGAACTGCTTAAATGCGTCTCCTTCGGAGTCTTCTGATGCTTTGAGTCTTTGAAGCTCTGTTCCCTTGGAAGCCTCTGATGGAATGATCGTATTACCACTCACAAGACTGCGTAGGACTGCCTCACATTTCCCTGGGCCTGATTGCTCACGCTCAGTGCATTAACTGTGCCCAAACACACATTGCCAGCACATACTGTACTGTTCTCTTTTGAAGTCTGTTTATTTCCTGCGGGGGTTTCCAGGGCAACCGCAGAGTGTTTGCAGCAAGCCGAAGAAAGCGGCGGTGCAGCAGTCGTGTGGCGCGGGGTTCAGCGGCGAGCGGCATCACAGAGCGGCGCCCAGTCGATCGCAGCCCCTCAACCTCAGCCAGGTAAATACACGCAGCTGGGCTTCAGAGCTGGGCCTTAGAACTAGGCCTCAGAGCTGGGCCTCAGAGCTGGGCCTCAGAGTTGGGCCTCAGAGCGGGGCCTCAGAGCGGGGCCTTAGAGCTGGGCCTCAGAGCTGGGCCTTAGAACTGGGCCTTAGAACTGGGCCTTAGAGCTGGGCCTTAGAACTGGGCCTTAGAACTGGGCCTTAGAGCTGGGCCTCAGAGCTGGGCCTCAGAGCTGGGCCTTAGAGCTGGGCCTCAGAGCTGGGCCTTAGAACTGGGCCTTAGAGCTGGGCCTTAGAGCTGGGCCTCCGACTGGGCTTTGGAGCTAGGCCTTAGAGCTGGGCCTTAGAGCTGGGCCTTAGAGCTGGGCCTCAGAGCTGGGCCTCTGAGCTGGGCCTCAGAGCTGGGCCTCAGAGCTGGGCCTCAGAGCTGGGCCTTAGAGCTGGGCCTTGGAGCTGGGCCTTAGAACTAGGCCTCAGAGCTGGGCCTCAGAGTTGGGCCTCAAGGCTGGGCCTTAGAGCTGGGCCTTAGAGCTGGGCCTTAGAGCTTGGTCTTAGAACTAGGCCTCAGAGCTGGGCCTCAGAGCTGGGCCTTAGAGCTGGGCCCTAGAGCTGGGCCTTAGAGGTGGGCCTCTGAGCTGGGCTACTGAGCTGGGCCTCTGATCTGGGCCTCAGAGCTGGGCCTTAGTTGGGTCTTATGCTGGTGGACTATCAAGGTAATATGCTAGCCGAAAATAGCTGGTTTAGCTAGTTGACTAGCTAGCACACTTGCTAACTAGCTAGTTGGTACACCTCTTACTCTGGCTAGCTAGCTAGCTCTATGTTTGCAGTAACCCTCTAATTTGCATGTGGTACACTTTAAAATTATATCTAATTTCCATCGAAAGGAAAATCTATTTTAAGATTCAGGCAATGTGCATTTGCGAGGAAGCGGTGCTGAAGTACTAAATGAAGGCTGAATGGAGCTGCTTATCTAGTTAGCGGTCTCAGACTGCTCCACAGTAAGCCAGTGTGAATGCTAAAGGAAGCTCAAAACTGAAGGCTTTTTGTTCTTTCGTGTTTCCCGTCAGGTCCAGCCCGCCGTGTCCTCCTCTCACGAGCACGCGGGCGGCGGCGGCGGCTCTTCCCGCCGGCAGCACACCTACCCCCCCGTCTCGGCGCATTCCCGCTACCGCCTGCAGGAGGCGCCGCTCTTCAGCTCCGCCCCCAGCCTGTACACCTACCCGGCGTCCGTGGCGCTGGCGTCCGCCTCCCAGGCTGTGGACCAGCTGCTGGCCTCCGGACAGGGCTCCGCCCCCTCGTCCTCCCGCCACGGCGGGGGCCCCGGCGGGCCCTACGCCGCCCCCGCCGTCCTGCGGAAGGACGCCGTGGGCGTGGGGGTGGGGCACGGGCTGCCCTCCCAGTACCCGCACCAGTTCCCCAGCCAGCCCTACATCACCCCGGCCGCCCGCGCCAACGCCGCCTACAGCGGCTACCAGCTTAGCCCCAGGAAGCTAAACCAGTACCCCTATCTGTGAGTGCCACAGCTAAACCAGTACCCCTATCTGTGAGCACCTCAGCTAAACCAGTACCCCTATCTGTGAATGCCACAGCTAAACCAGTACCCCTATCTGTGAGCACCTCAGCTAAACCAGTACCCCTATCTGTGAGTGCCACAGCTAAACCAGTACCCCTATCTGTGAGTGCCACAGCTAAACCAGTACCCCTATCTGTGAGTGCCACAGCTAAACCAGTACCCCTATCTGTGAGCACCGCAGCTAAACCAGTACCCCTATCTGTGAGTGCCGCAGCTAAACCAGTACCCCTATCTGTGAGCACCGCAGCTAAACCAGTACCCCTATCTGTGAGCACCGCAGCTAAACCAGTACCCCTATCTGTGAGTGCCACAGCTAAACCAGTACCCCTATCTGTGAACGCCACAGCTAAACCAGTACCCCATCTGTGAGTGCCACAGCTAAACCAGTACTCCTATCTGTGAGTGCCACAGCTAAACCATAACCATCTGGCACAGGCTAACCAGACCCAATCGGACACGCCACATGCTAAACCAGTACCCTATCTGCAGGAGCCACAGCTAAGCAGTACCTACTGTAGAGCATCAGCTAAACCAGGTACCCCATCTGAGCTCACTCAGTAGAACTTCAGCTGCAAGACTCGCAGCCACCGCAGCACGAGCCAGCCCATCTCTGAGGCTTGAGTTACTGTAGAGATTTCAGCCTCTACAAGCTGGACCCACTCTGAGGTTTACTGTAGAGACTTCAGCCTCTACATGCTGTGAGATCTGCAGGAGCCACCCTGAGGTTTACTGTAGAGACTTCAGCCTCTACATGCTGTGAGATCTGCAGGAGCCACTCTGAGGTTTACTGTAGAGACGTCAGCCTCTACATGCTGTGAGATCTGCAGGAGCCACCCTGAGGTTTACTGTAGAGATTTCAGCCTTTACATGTTGGAGCCACTCTGAGGTTTACTGTAGAGACCTCTGCCTATATTCTCAGCTAAATCTGGTGTGGTGTGCTTCATGCTTTTCATGTTTTTTTTTAATGTAATTTTGAGAGTTTTAAAGCCTTGATGTATTATTTTAATATTTGCTTTTTTTTTTAACCTTTTACTTATTTTTATTTTATTTTTTAAACAAATAGGTTTTTAGTATTTTTGTTATTACTTTTTAAATGTAAAACACAGCGTATTTTGGCAGGTAACTACATTTTTTCCATTTTTGGGAGCGTTACTATTAAAATGCAGTGCCTCTAGGTGCCTCTAGGGGGCTGCGTACATGAATCTAGGAAGGCTGATTGCTGACCAACACGCACACCTGCTTTTTAAATTATCCGTTTAATTTTCTTTTTGCAAGCACACTAATCTTACACTGCACTGTGTTCACATGCTGACAAAACAAGGGGTAGAAGAAACACGTATAACCCCTGTATGCTCTTGTAAGTTCCATTGTAATCCACAATGTTTAACTTTTCTTTTTCTTTTTTGCACGTCTTTTGAGTCTTGTCAGGGATCATCCCGGGCAACTGGTCTCCCCGATCTAAACCTACATTTTAGCTTGTTCATCCAACCCCATATCTCTGTTGGCTTTGTGTGTGTGTGTGTGTGTGTATTCTGAATGTTAACTTGCAGTTTCCCTCTATAGTGTAAGTTAGTCTCTGGGTTTCATTAAAAAAGTAGAAAAAAGGACTGTTAAAAAATGGTTTTGTTTAACTGTAAGACGAGTTACAGATATAGATACAGTAGCAAAGGCTGTCAGTGGGTAGAGAAACTAAAAAAAGAAATGTGTACACACTAACAGTCTCTCTTGTTTAGACTATTAGACTTGTGCAAACCTGTTTTGGTGAGACTTTTAAAAAAAAGTTTGTTTCATACATGCCATGGCAATATGAAATTCAACGCGACAGACACATTAAACTTTAAATTCTCTGTAAAATATATTTTAGTGTTTCGGTAAATTAATAGGTCATATTACTCCACAATATCAGGATATGTTGTATTTTGTAATAAGACAAGAATTCACCCCTCACTATCACTGTTGTTCAATAAATGCAATGTAATCCCTTTCCTATATGTTGATTCTGTCATTGAAAAATATATTTGCACTGTGCTAAGACTATGAATAATTATGGTATATCATTTATTGTTTTGCTGATACTTTAATCATATTTTGGGCCTCAGAAAAATAATTGTATTTCAAATAATGAAGGTGGAAAACTTGGGCAAATCAAGTGTCATTATCTATACCCGCTTATCCTGGGCAGGGTTGTGGGGGGTGCTGGAGCCTATCCCATTGTGCATTGGGCGAGAGGCAGGAACACACCCTGGACATCTATCGCAGGGCAGCAAATCAAATGTTCCTGGTAAAATCTAAATAATACTAATCCAAAACTTTATCCTTTTACATTTTTTATATCAAATGAGATATAATAATGTCTTGTATTAGGCCAGGGCTGATCAGCCTTGTTCCCAGAGATCCACTGTCCTGTAGGTTTTCACTCCAGCCCTAACAAAGCACACCTCATTGAACAGCTAGAGCTCTACCGTCCTGTAGGTTTTCACTCCAACCCTAACAAAGCACACTTCATTCCACATCGAGATATCTTGAGCTGCTAAATCAGTAGAATCAGGCGTGTCGAATTAAGGCCAGAATGAAAACCTACAGGACGGTAGATCTCCAGGAACAGGGTCGGGCCATCCTGTATCAGGAAGTACCTCTTACTTCCTGCTCCTCTTACTTCCTGACTGCCCTCTTGTATTAGCTTTTCTGTGAAAGGCAGTTATGGACAAGCAGGACGCACAGCCCCTCCGAAGTCACATCCTGTGAAGCTGTGATCTCACAAAGGCGCTGATTTCTTGGTGCATTCAATGGAAAGTTCACCATCAGTTGGCCAGAGGTCACGCACGTTTTTTAAACAAGCGCGAATCCACGATAGCTGCGACCGCACACGCGCATGCATCCGTGTGCATGCATCCACGCACACATCCTCACACAAACACATGACCTCTTCTTTGGCTCACGACCAACCTTTCCACAAAACCTTGTGCAAATCTGTGAATCCATTTGGGAGTTGTGCACTTTTTTGTGATAGGCCACGCCCCCTCTTAGTCAATTGGCCTGAAAGTTACTCAGCTGTACCTTCAGTCATGACCAACCGACCGACTGATGGAGCTATAAAGCTGCGGTCGCAGCTAAAAATGGCTGGGTCAAAAAGAACAAACTAATAAAAAGAGAAGCCCTTGAAGCCTATGGGTCAATCAATTTTCTAAAATGCCCTGCCGTGCAGGGTATTTAATTAACTATGAAAACATACATATTCACACACACCAGATACATAAGCAAGAAATCACGTTTGCTCTGCATCCCATGTACTTGAATCCTATCATTAATGCTTTAGTGTAATGGTGCTTGAATGACCAAAAAAAAAAGGGAAAAAAAAATTACCCTCAATTGTTTAAAGAAGACTTTACAGTACAACAGAATCTTAGGCATATACAAGACTGCAAATTAGGAGCAATTATAAATAGAACAGAGCACACTTTCAGAGAATAATAAAAAAAAAAGAAAAAGAAAAAAGATAAATACATGAATGCTGTCCAAAATTCTCATTATTGAAACCTATAATGTACATTTTGATACTGGTTAGTTAAGCTGATCCTCACGTTTTGGGAGATTTAACTGAATTGGTCGCTACCCTTCCCAAGGGTTAATACTCCTCACAGCATGGCTCATGGGTTCAATAAAGACTCTATAAACAGCCGTTTAAAATCTGGGTGGGGGGCACAGTGGTTAATCCAACCACTATGCTGCTTTGTCCTTACATTCGAGCAATGAATTTATGCAAGTCGCCATCTTAAAAAAATATTTTTAATTAGTTCTCTACTCCCACCCCGAACGTGTGATAATGTGCAAGATTGACCTGCACAAATTCCTTACTCTAAAACACTGAGGTTGAATGCCACAGACCAGCAGCCAGACCAAGATCAGCGCTACAGGACAGCACAAGTTTCTGTTTCTGTAGTTTTCAGAAGTTGTAGTGGGCCTGCCCACAGTTGCTGGACGGGCCCTTCTCATATTATTTGTTTTGAAATCCTTGCAAGCCGAAGAACAGGTTTAGCTCAATCTGGGGGAAACGTGCGGCCGGGGTGGAACAGAACCAAAAACGCCCGGTAGCTCTTGGGAGGACCAGAGTTTAACACCCGCAGGTGATTCGCATGACTGGTAATATTGGTAGGAAGAGGAAAATGGGAGTTAATGGAGCACAACTGTGCGCTCATGCTGATCGATCCCCCCCCCCCCCCAAGCCTGGACAAGGGGTTGTCACTGCAAGGTAAGTGGCACAGCAAGATTCAGTCATTAAAATCAACCGTCGTGAGAGACATGAAGGATTTATTCCAGACATTTTATTAACACAAAAAGTCAATTTTCTCCATCCCCCAACCCCCCACAACCCCCACCCCTGCCCCAAGTACTCATCCACCAAAAATCTCAGAGGATTTCATGATCATCAGTTATCCAAAATGTACGAAACAAAGCATTGAAGCCATTTAGTACAGCACTCCGATGGGAAGTGTGTGGAGTTTAGCTGCCATGCTAAACTTATATTAAAACAAAACGCAGAAAAAACGTTTTGTACCGACAACTGAAACCAGGATGTGTGTGAGAACAGGCGTGTATCCACAGGGTGCTACACCGCCTGAAGCCATGACACTACCGATGCCATTTATGTGCCCGTTATAGGCATTTGGATACAGTAGGTCCCCAACTGCCACAATCAATGAACAACTCGATCTCTGTGGTAGTTACTTCACAGTCCGCGTAAAGCAGATCTTCATCCACTAAAACTACACAGGGGGGGAGGGAGAAGCAAATAAACAATATGATACAAACAAAAGCATTATGATACAAATATGATACAAATTAAAACAAGGGAATTACACCGTTTATTTGAAACCACGGAAGAATATTGCACCACGCTTGAACAATCATGTATATTTAGGCATCCTTACCTAATGCAAAATGAAGTCTTCAGAGAAATGGAATCAGAATGTGAAAATGATGATCTAAATGTCGTACTGTTAAGTTTATAAGTGCCTTTGACAAATACCCCATCTTAACTGATACTCAAATTTTCTTTGATTTTATGACTCCACATTTTAATGGATATTTTGTATGATTTAGAGTGGGGTGGGTGAGGAAGTGATTCATTGGTCTCCTACATGTCCATTTGTCAAGACCAGCTGTTCTGTGTGTGTGTGTGTGCGTGTGTGGGGGGACGGGGGGGGGAACCTAATGTCTTTCAAATGATCCTGTGCATGAGCGCAAGCACTCAGTGACATCACCCGTTAGGACTAATTTCACACCATGAAAACTCCAGCAGACACATATTTTTTTTTTACCTTCTGCTTTTTTTTTTTTTTTTTGCACAAGCCTACTCAGGCTCATCTCTCAAACGTTCTTCCCACCCTCCAAATCACGCTGAGAATCCTCTCAGAACAGAGCGGAACAGCTTGACAATATAAAAAAATAATGGGACAAGTAATCGGGCAGTTTAGGATGTGGCGATTTAAGTGTCGATAAGGTTCGTTCTAACAAAACTGTCAGGCCAACATTGTGTGGTGCAGGTAAGTACAACCACGTTTACGTACCACGGCTGCAGCGCGACAAAGGTTCGATGTGTTCTCTTCGCTTGAAGGAGAGACGGATCGGTGCAATCTGCACCAGTTAACCATGTGACACGCCAGACGTCTTTCTAAAACCCATGAGCCAAACTGCTGTTTTTTTTTTGTTTTTTTAAATCGCTGCTGCACTTACCCAATCACCAGTCAATCCCTGCTCCACAAGTCGCACCCCCCCCCCCTTATTTACCGCCCCTTTCCTTTGTGGTTTGGGTTAATTCTGTATCTTTCGGTTTGGGAATATGGGACACACACTGGTCCCTGCCCCGCCCGATTTCCCTCCCCCCTCCCCCCCCTCTCTTTTTTTTGGTGACGAGCGGGAACGGGCCGCCCGGCTGTGGGGCGGGCTCACTCCTGTGCTATGCTCCGCAGCACGTACTTCACTGTGTAGGCGAAGGCCGCGAATCCCACTATGACGAACAAGTTTGCTAAGGCTCCGCCCAGGAGTCCGTGGTTGCGATTGGCCTGCTGGAGGCCGGCGGGGTGGGCGGCGGCCCCCCCGGCCAGGGGCGCGTGCCCGTTGAGGACGGGCATCCCGTTCTGGGCGTGGTGCGCCTCCCCGTCGGGCACCACGTCCGGGAGGGGCAGCGTCTGGGGCCGGCTGCTCAGCTCCTCCTGGGTCTTCTGCTTCTGTTTGATCTCCTGCAGGAGGAGGGACACAGTGCGTCAGCTAGCCGCCAAAAACCAGGCGTGGCACCTGCCTACACTGGGGGCGGCAGTGTAGCTATAGCAGACAGGGGCCTGGGCTGCTAACCCAAGGGTTGCAGGTTCCATTCCCAGGTGCACTGCCGCTGTGCCCTCGAGCGAGGTGCTTAAGTGGAACTGCTTCGGTAAAATACCCTGCTGTGTAATTCGCTGCTATGTAAAACCAAAAAAAAGTAACATTGTGTAAATCGTTCTGGATAAGAGCATCTGCTGAATGGCAGTAATGTAAACAATTTCCCAAATAATTATATAATAGCGTGACATTCAGACAAATGCCACCCGCCAAAGCATTGAGTTCACTTTTATGACTGCTATGGATCGCTCGCAAGTACGGAACAGCTAAACATCACAAGGCCCGATCTTTGCATAGGCATATAAATATACTTCACAAGCAAGCAGTCTCTCTCCATGCAGAACCGTAAGGGGCTGCTTTTCTGCTTCGTTATCAGCTCTCCATGTAAGAGAGAGCCAGCTGTGGACTGTCCAGCTTTACGGTCCTATGGACCTCGATTCAACACAAAGAATTTCTGCAGAACCCGAAGCCCAAACCTGGTTTAAGATCACTTTTAATTTGAAACCACATTTTGACGTATGTGTATGGAAAGACGGGTAATGAAGACTTGCTTTCAGACACACTTTGCAGTGTAAAATGCATTTCATAAGTCATGGCATGTAAATGGCTACAAGCATGCATGCACAGCTGCGCGTCAGGGATTATACTTACGTCAACAACATCTGGAAACAGCTCACAGAAAACTTTATCCTTTAAATTGAAAGCCAAGCTCTGAGCAGCTAGTTGTCTTTTCTGCACAGAAAACAATCACATCAGAAATATGCCAAAATATTTTTTCTAATTCCATCTAGAAATTCACATTTCCAAACACATGTGCAAGAACAGATGATTGTTTTACTCACACTATACACCAAACAGTACCACACACACTTTGATAATGGCACCATCTTGATTAGTACTCATAACCACACAAGTTGTTTTTAAAGCTTTTTCTTCCCCCCCTCCCCACCTGGAACGCCCACTCACGTTCTTGCTGAAACGCTCATCACACCCTGAGCTGTCAATTCAAAAAGAGCGCAGCCGAGCGTGTGCTCTCTCTCTCTCTCTCTCCTCATCACACTTGTCACAGCTGGCAGGTCGGGCGTGACGTGACGGGTCGGAGGAAGTCTCCGTCACACGCAGCTCGATAGGTGAGCCTGCGAGCGCCCCCATCGACCAGCAGGGGGCAGTGGTGTGCGCAGGGAAGCGCGGCTGGCCATCCCAGCCGAAAACCCTCCCGTCCTCTGGCCGACGCCAGAGCTAACTGTCCGCTACCCTGCAGAGCCGCCCGCCAGTCTGGACCGGCAAACAGGCGGCCATTTCTGAGAGGCCTCTAGGCCATCTCCCCTTGCTGTCTTTAAACAGCACTAGGGCAGGAAACCGCCTTTTTCACCCACTAACCACAGTGGCTGCTGCACCTGAAAATTCACCAACCAGTTTCACCGTTCCAATTTCATCAAAACAACTAGATGTTTAGAATAGAACAGGACCTCCAAATGACGGGTGGTCACCTGCCAAAGAGGGGCGGGTAGAGTAGACAAACTCACCAGCCACAGATAAAATTTACCAGCATTTGGCAGGTGGGCTGGTTCTAATTTCGCACCCTGGACTTATGCGGTCACAGCGACAGGCCGGCGCACACTGCCACACAGCTCAGATTCTGGAACACTTTACAGAAGCGTAGTATCTCCTCCTGCTCCACAAACACCCCAAACAACGCCCCCACCACCACCACCACCAGCCCGACCACCACCGGCCCCACTGACCAGTAAGCAAACGCGAGTCAAAAGCACAGCCCTGAGATAAACTCCACACCCACCGTGAAATCTGAGGTCTCGATGCTGCCGAGGGTGGGACCTTTCTCCACCATGAAGCTGAGCAGGCCCGTTAGGATGGTGGAGACGGACCAGGCCGGGTTCCAGGTGTCCGGGTGGAAGTCCGTGATGGAGAGACACAACCTGACCGAGGGAGGGAAGGAAGCACAGACGTTCTAAAGATCACTTCCGTTACCGGCGTTCGGTGGTATTCCGTTACTTCGGTATTTCGCAATACTGTTTTACAATTTTTAAGCTTACCAAGACCATCTTAATTATTCAGATTATTTAATTATTATATTAATGTTACATTAACACTGGAGTCAGTTATGATATGAACGAGTAGCATTAATACCGAGTGTCTAGCGGAAATAACCGACTGAGGCTGAGCAGAAGCCGCCCATTCCGGAACATGCAGTTTGACTGGTAGCGTGACATTAAACCAAACCGGCACGAGGAACCCGTTTGAGATTCGGGTTCTGACCTGGGAAGATATCCAAACTTGTGAACCTCCTACATCACGTGGTTAACTCGGAAAAAAGGTTTACACAGAACTTAGATAAGGAAGCGCAACTAAGTGAATTTCGAAATAACATTCCTGTAACACCTCGACATACTCTTTCACAGGTTGTGTAAATGAGCCAGTTGTGAGTTAAGGTGAGTGACTGATGCACTTACCTTGTGTTACATTTAAATCTCCCGTTTGGTGTTATCATGTAAATACTAGGAGGCTTGAAGGGAAACTCCCGAGGGAAAATGAGCTTTCCATGATAATAACCACCTTTAAAAATAAGAATGCATTTATATAAATCACTTATACTCACACACATTAATTACAACAGACACATTCATATTTAAGGGTATAAGGAAAATCGCACTTCAACACAAATTCTCACACAGAACACAAATACCACATCATTAAAAGAAATTCAAAATACAGAAATCTATGGAAATTATAATTCTGTAGATTGTTAAAGTGTGATGCAAACACATTTGCTGTAAGAACTCAAGCCTTGCTGAAACACTGCATGCTGCAAAACTACAAATGCAAGTGCAGGTAAAAGGTGTGTTCCACGCTCACCTTCATAAGGGGTTTTCTCTGGACCTCGTACTACATAGTGCCTGCAACAAGCCAAAAAGAACAGGATGAACCTCGAAACTGAACACAGTGGAATACTGCTGTTCTAAATATTACTGTTACCCCTTTGTCCACCACTGTGTGTCGCAGTGTTTTTTTTTTTTGTTTTTTTTTCCTACTACTAAGAATGCATGCTCAACCTTTAAGATTATTCATAGAGAGATAGAGAGAGAGAGAGATTGTTAATCTATAAACAATTATTTAACCCCTATTTCCTGGATCTTCATATGATAAGTAGGCCTACTTATTGTTTTTATTCGCAAAACTTTGTGTGAACGAGTGTGTCCACGGTTCCGACATCTCGGACGAATGATTGGGTGTCCTGACGGAGCGACAACGGACAGATCACGCTTTCATTCCACACACACTGGGGGAAACAAAAGACTACGGCCATGCCCCTCCACCTGCTATTCCAGTCAGGGATGCGTGCTTTTACGGACAACGTAAAATTACCGATGATACATCATGCAGTGATAACACTGATCTATATATAGTATTGCGATTTGTCATAAGTCTACCGAATGAAGCTGTTCCATGTTGTCCTTTCAAAAATAAAAATATGGCAGGAATACCTCCACATAAGAGAGAATGCCTAGTCAGCGCACAGTCTGATGTTCATAATTGATAATCAAAGCAAGTTTGCTAACGAGGGGGGGGGGGGAATGTTTTTTAAAAATGTTATTGAAATGAAAATTAAAGATTTATCCTAAAAAAGTTTTAAAAGCCTGTTTTTAAATTGTCTTCAACAGTTCACATTTCAATTAGGCTAATGGTGAAAAAGAACAAAATCTGTCAGAGGGAAAAGTAATCAGTGCGCAAAAAAATTATTATTAATAATAATAATAACAATAATAATAATAATAACAACAATAATAATAATAACTTCCAATAAACTCCCATGGAAAATTTCCCAGGTTTTAATTATCAGAGAAACTCCAGTAATTGCTAATTTCTCTTCTGTGCATTCCACTGCATAAGAAGAGTCATTCTCTTAGTCCAACGTCCAACAAACAAATGCAGCCCTGGAGCCTGGAAGACTGTGATGGCTACACTGTTGCACACATGCATTATTACAAATGGATACCACGCGCAAACAGTATGCTAGTGCCAGTTGCTCCGGATAACTGGATCTGCTAAATGCCTAAATCTAACTGGACATGCACTTAAGCCCCCACCCCTACCCCCCAGGACTGAGACAGTGGTTTAAAGGGAGTCCTGAAATCTTTTTAAGGGCTTCTGGTCACCAGGGCTGCATGGCTCTTTGAGGACAACTGAACCACAAAAGCAGTGTGATTCTCCAGCCAAAGACTGGGAAGAACAAGAATAGAATTTCACCCACAAAACAAGTTACTTCTCAGCAATGAGAAACACTTCACGGGGAAATCCAATACGTTACCATTCCAAAATATTGGAGGGGAGAGGTTCTGCACAAATATAAGGCACAGGGTCTTTCTTTATCCGTAGGTAGTCCTGTTTTAGTCTTTGCGTCGCTGTGGTTGGTGCCCTCTTGTTACTGTTGCTGCTCATCTGGAATGAGAAGAGGTGCTAAGTAGCGACCTTTCAGTCCCAGTCTTGCGATATAGAACGACTATACAATCTCGACACCACCACATTTTCAATGACAATGCGCAGTGTTGTGCATTTCAGAGTTTTGGTCAAATTTTTCTGTCCTAACTGAACCCGTTAAATACAGTCTTCTTGACCTCATGTTGTGATCAGATTAGATCAAAAAATCACAAATGAATCTGCAAGTTCACACACACTTTAGTGCAAGTTCCAACTGATATGCTACGAGCTTAAATCTGCACATTCTGTTTCTATCATATTTCTGTATGGATGCATCAAGTCGAACGGATGTCCTCTTGAAAAATGCACACACAATAAGAAAACCGCTGACAACATAGGTTGACTGCACAGATCATAGTTTTCAAATTGTGGAAACAGCAAAGAAAATCTTGGCCTATACAAAGTGTTCATAAAACAGTTTTCACAGACGAGGCACAGAAACACCTTCACGCGCCCCTTCTCACAGTTTTTAAATAAGCAGACGTGCAACTTGACTTACTACACTGTTAAACTGGCTCTCGATCATTCCAAGTTTATCATTTTATGTAGCTACTGCACCAAAATCACCCAACGAAATCGTATTATGATTGTTGTCACTGGGATCGATTGACACAGCAGGCGAGTTAATCGTCTAAAAACAAAGAAGCAGGCAATATTTGGGAGCTCAACAGGTGCCTCGCAGAAGACTGTTAGCTAACTAGACAAACAGCCAGCCAGCTAACCCAGCTGTGCGGAATTATCATAAATACACTATTCAAGTATTAGCTATAGCCAACATTATCTTGCAGCAGTTCAACATAAGCATTCCGTGTTTGCTATGATTTTGCCAGGTGATTACAAGACTAGCACTGATGTTACTAGAAAAAAGCTCAGACAACGATAAATAGTGAGCTAATAGCAAACTGTTTACCACGCCACAAGACTCATGAAACTAGCTAACGTTAACCACAACAAGCTCAAGAACGCTGTTCAAATCTTCGCCTAGTTGATTAGGTGGGCATTTAAAACACTCGCTATATCTACCATTCGCTAGCTCGCTGGCTAATAAAGCGGCTAGCAGTCAAGGCTCTGCCCTTGTAGACTTACAGTATCAACGTGACGTTCATGTTATTTAATAAAACGAGTAAGTTACTCAAAAGTGAGTGCAATTCTGGAGCACTAGCTAACTCTGTTATTGAGCGACCTTAAGTTTGTTGAGCTCATAAAATGATATTAGCTAGCCAAGTTAGCTAACCAACTGCTATGGTAAAGCCCAAAGTGTGATTGCTGTCTGAGTGACTAGCTAGCTAACAGCTTTGGGAAACCCAATGGAAAACCCCGAGGCCTAAGGAACTAGCTAGTTTTCAATTTATTTCGAGGCGTCTCAAACGGCTAACGTTGGTAATCTAAGGGCCAGGTTGGTGACACGTAGCATATCTGAATCTACAGCTGAAACTAGTATTGACCGAAAGGGCCCTGTTTCCCAGATGTCGGGAACAGTGAGCTAACGTTAGGCCAGTACACAGCAGCAGAACAGTCATTAGCTAACATTAGCTAGCATTCTCCAGGAAAATAGCAGCGAACACACAGATAACAAGGATAATAATAAAGCCCAAATAGCTACCTCTTGAAACCTCGGGTGAAATGATTGGCTTGGTAGATTAACGCGATGATGAGCCTTTCTGTCTGTTGACTGAGTGCAGTATGAAAATCAGACAGTAAGTTTAACAGGGATATGGTGATAACACATCGACGCTCGTCCTCTTTCTATTTCAATATGGCTTCTCTGCGGTTGGGAGGAGTTTAGCCTCACGGTTTCCGGATTACACATCCCGTGATACAAACTGTTGTGGCAGACAGAGAAACTCTTAGCCTCTTTAAAACGTTTTTAATGTGTCAGTCGTTTTGAAGATGTGGTTGGACTTTACTGTTCAACAATCGTTCTTTCACTCAGGCTTGGACCTAAGTTCCTTAATCAGAACTCTGGTTCAACGAAATTGTTCAGTTAAGAGTAGCAAGAAGGGGAACCTGTCGGACAAGAAAGAACACGCAGTGCATATTCTTCAGGGATTCTTTGGATTAACTTGGATTAACTTGGCTATTATTATTCAGAGCAAACCCTTTGCTTTCCATTTGAATTTCATTTTTATTTCCTCCGAATCATCTCTGCTTTAGACAACGTGTGTCATGCTTATCGAGGTGTTATCGTCCTGGCGAGCCAGTAGAAGGCACTGCCAGCCTCTTCACACGAGAACGTTCTGTCTGTACAATCGACCAAGTCACCGTCACTTAATTATTACCAGCCTTTTAAAAAAAGGTTATTTATTTCGTTGTAAATCGAGATGGAGTTCAAAATAACACAGTGTAGCAAGCTTATTTAAACGCAATATCTGCCATTATCATAATCATAATAGGCTACCTAAACTAGCGCTGTTATAGTCACAAATTAACGTCATGGGATTTGATAATATTTTATTATGACCACAGTAATTGTACGTGTGGGAAATGTTTCTGTAAGTGAGATCCGCGTGTTGGTTACATTTACACATTTTCTTGCTTGAGTCTCTGTATTGCTTTGTTTGTGAGAATGGCTGTTAAAATGATAAATTAAATTATAAATAATGTGACAAATGAAAATGACCAGGCTGCTTTATGAGCACGACGTTGTCACTTAATTTACAGTATCAGCGGGCACATCAAATACATCGCTCCTCTGGCCATAATCATAACATTGGGTCAACTGATGCCGATACAATCTCGGTATTATAATGGATCCTCTATTTTTAGGTGTAGCCTATTTGATATTAAATTGTGTATCTAGTGCTTAACTCGCGTCTATTTATGTAGGACTTATCTTTTATTCATACTGTGATTTTACCAAACGTAAAGTAACCAACACAGCTTGTTAATCTTTTATATCCGTTCACCTTTTGCACTTATTGTTGATCTCTGTGAAGTTTTGAGTAGTTGCAGATTTAAATTTTGCTAGCAGTGCATTGTCTTTCAAGCATATAAATGTATTAGTGGAAAAAAAAAATTTGAACGATTTAGACAACAGTACATTGACTACTCACATAAGAGATCATTATTTTGTCATATCAATTGCTGCATATACAGTATATCAGCAAGACAGCAATAAAATGATATAGGCCTGTGTCGGTTTAGACAGGACAACTCCTGAGCTATTTTAGCTGCTTCACCCATAAAAGACACAGTGTATTAACAAATTATACCACCTATACAACCCAGCTCCTGGTTCAAGCGATGGTCCTGTCCCGCCTGGACTACTGCAACTCGCTGCTGGCTGGTCTGCCAGCATCCGCCATCAGACCCCTGCAGCTCATCCAGAATGCTGCAGCGCGTCTGGTCTACAACCTCCCCAGACATTCCCATGTCACCCCCCTGCTCGCTGACCTCCACTGGCTACCTGTTATGGCTCGCATCAAATTTAAGACCTTGGTGCTTGCATACCAGGCAGCTAAGGGGTCAGCACCAGGATACATCCAGAGGATCATCAGACCCTACACACCAGCCAGACCTCTCCGTTCTGCCACCTCTGGACGCTTGGCACCTCCCCCTCTTCGTGTCTGTACTTCCCGCTCCCGTCTGCTGTCTGTCCTGGCCCCTCCCACAGTCCAAAGACATGCAAGAAGGCTAATTGGAGACTCCAGATTGCCTATAGGTATGAGTATGTAAGTGTGCCCTGTGATAGATTGGTGGCCTGTCCAGGGCATATTCCTGCCTCTCGCCCAATGTATGCTGGGATAGGCTCCAGCACCCCCTCCCCCCCCCCCCCCCCCCCCCCCCGCGCCCATGCTCAGGATAAGCGGGTATAGATAATGGATTGATGGATTAATCTAAGGCTTGCAAAATCCATTATTCAGTTTGGCTATGGCTAGTTTATGGACCACACACCTTAGAGTATGCATGGAAATGAATTAAAAATTTAAAGAACTGAAAAATATGGAGTCAGACAATAAACAACATAGTGCTGTTCAGGAATAAGAGTATTGATAGGAAATAAAGTTAATATAAAGACCAGTAAACAATTCTTTATTGTCATCCCCATAAGGCTAATTTAGAGGCCTTCACATTTGTATAACAAAAAACAACAGCATAATTTGAGATATATTAGTGTTTTTGCCTAAAATGTTTATATACATAATTTTTCCACTTTATTATATATCATACATTGTTTTTAGCACAGTTCTTACTCAGAAATAAAATGAATAAGACTACACCAGCATAGCCATTTACCATCCAGAGATTTTACATGGGAAAAAAGGAAGATGCAATAAAAATGCATCGTGGTTTATTACCGTCTGAAAACTGATACTACAACCTGGCATTTATTTGTTTACACAATAGAAAATGGAGTTTAAAACTATATGCACTAATGTTGCGTTACCCAAATGCTTCACAAATTATTTGTCATGATTAATGATTTCATTCTGCAGAGAGCATGTTTTATGTTATAATGAATTATAAATAAATTACATTAAAATATATGCAATCTACAAAAAAAAACAAAAAAAAAAAAAAATCCATTATAGTTCAATTCCACTTCCAGACCCCCAACCAAAAGCAGAATTTTAAAGAAAATCAATGTAATTGCTCAAGGACCAATCAAAACATCAGGTTTTTAGTGGATAAACATCAAATAACTTATTTTTGAGCTGAAAGACATGAATACCCATTCAATAAGAGAAATGGCAATTTACAGTATGATTTTCATTTTGTTCCTCCTGGTAAACATGCATCACAACATGCATACATCAAAATTCATATAAAATCTTTTTTTCTTATTATCATCCACAAGTCAGTGAGAGTATTGTATTATCTCTATCTAAAAAGTTCAAAGGCAGACTTATGTGAGAAATTGAAACACCAATATTCAGTTATTTCAGTGTCCATTATTTTTATGCTTGGAGTTTTCTTTTTTCCTGGAATCTTTGGCACATTATCAGTCCAATAATATAGCACTGAATGTAGTCATAATAAACCAGTGTTATTGGTTAACAACTTCATCAGTGGGGATGAATTTAGCTAACATCAGTTCAGACTGCACTCTACTGTACTGATTGAGAATGTGTCATACAGCTCAGTGACCTCCACCGCTACACACAAAAAAAGGTAAAAAAAAAAACCAAACCTTTAACAATAATGAGAATACAAAGGGCAAATGGGCTATATAAGAAGTGAGGGGTCCTGCAGACCCAAAGCTTTAGAACTCCTTGCAATGCTTCTGGCTGGGATTCAATCAGCATTGGCAAACAGTTAAGGGCAATAATATATTTTTTTCTTTACACTGTTTGGTGAGTTCAATGGTCACTAAAGAAAACTTGCCAAATTGAGTTTATGAAGAAAAAGTATAATGCCTTTATCGGTACTGACAGATCATGAATTCTCTTACAACCCCATGAATGTGTATGCTAATTTTGCTGTGAGTTCATGTGAATTTTACCCATGACTTACACAACGATTTCCTAAATATTTGATTTATTTTTTAAATTTTATATAGAAAATTCAAAATGGGTAATTTTCTTTTAAAAAAAAAAAAAAAGAAATCTGAAAGCACCTGACACTCTCCAACTGAGCTATAAATTATTCTTCAGTCTTGCCTACAATGGTTGACCATGTAAGTGTGAGCTTAGAAGCATCTTGGATATGAAACCAATATATATAGCAAATATCCATAGAAACCCACGGAAAACGGTGTTGTGAATGTTGAAAGCATTCATGAATGTAACATTTATTTGTGGATGTTTTTGAATGTCCAACTCAGAAATGTCTATGTCGTTCATTTGCAAATTCCAATCAACTTTTATTTCTAATGTAATGTTTCCGTTAAGATGATAGTGGTAAATATGGTTGGCTAAATAAAATCAGCATTCCACTGATAATCATTCAGAGTACAGCCTTCTATACTCAATCATCCTTAAATTTATTCACCGTTGGAATGGCTCCAAAGACTTTAAAACCCCCCCCCCCCCCCCCCCCATTTCCCCTTTATACTGAACAGGACGTCCGTTTTTTGTCGATAGAGGAACATTCCGGAAAAAAACGGATGAATCGGGGAGCTCAGAAAGTGACGACGGCGCTCTTCAAGTACGAGGACGGCTTTCCCGCGAGTTCCCGCTGGGGCGCGAGCTCGGGCGCGGGCGCTACCTGAAGGAGTGTCGGAAGTGCCGGCTCCTTCGCTTCAGCTTTTCGGGATTGTGTGACGCCAAGTGAGAAAACTCCCGAAAGATGTCGGCGTACGTGCTGTCCCCTGAAATAGAGTGGAGGGTGGGGTGGGGGGTGGAGGGGGGGGGTGGGACACGCATCATGGGAGGGCTCCACTGCTACAGTCCTAATTTAAGATGCTGTGCAGAGCTGTCATTCAGACTCATGGATGTCACAGACGTCAAATTTTTCAGGTTCAAGAACAGCAGATCAGCGCATAAGCCTACATTTCACAAAAGGCACGGTATCACATTGAAGCCATTTTTCAATCAGACATCCCCATAATTTATACAGTGTTTAAATCAAAGTAAAATCTGAACCCTCACATTAAGTGATACCAAACAGACATATAGAGATTAATGGCAGATTTTTACATGAATATAATATCAAGATAGCCCGCTTAGAATATTACAGTAGGTCTATCTTTTTATATAGGTGGGTGAGTACTTTAAGAAGATTAAAATATTTCCAACTAATTTCTTTTTGATTAACAGATTCTTTGATATCATGATTTAGACATTATTGTCAATTTACGATTAATTGAAAATCTAATATTCCTGCTGGTAGGGAGGACAGAACATATACCGACTCACCCACAGTCCCACTCAACACTGAAACACTACTAAAACAATGACAGTGGTGATTGCTAATTTACAGTATTATTATTAATTAAAAGGTAGTAGAACTCAAGAAGGAATGAAGCCATGTAAAAATCCACACAAGCAGGTCCCGGAAAGCTGAATTAATGCCCCAGCAAAACAGCAAGAAGCTCGGAAGACATACTGTAGCATTCTCTCAACATTTATAGCATTGTGGTATAATGTACACAATGCTATTGGAATGTTGTAAGAATATTTTGTTGCCTGGGAAATGGCTGATGCATTTAACAAGACAAAAAAACATTTTTTTCAGAACAGAAGAGGAAAACAATGATTTTATTAGTTTCATTGATAGTTTGGATGTCCATTATATGACATAAATGGTGAATAAATAAAACAAGCCATGGTACATCTGCAATGGTAGCTAAATCTCTAAATTTCTGTGATTTTAGTGGGGAATTAAAGGTGATTTAAACTAACTAATAGGTTTTAATTTCCATGATTTAAATCAATCAAGATTATTTTTTTGATTATCAGGGAAGTGAATAACACTGTTACAATTAGATTTTACATTGGAGATGTTATGAGCTGAGCCGAATATTAATTCCAGAAAGACAAAAAAATAGCTTTATTATTGTAAATGTTATGTATATAATGGACACCAATAGTTCACTGCTGTGCTTATGTTTATATCATAGATTATATCCATGAAAAGCGTATCGCTGGCTCGCTGCAGTGATTGCTTTCAATGGAAGGTTTTCCAGGATAGAGTGAGGAAAATCACGAGCACCACACACCAGTCTGACAGTTTTAGATCCCCCTGTAGCTGACTGACTCATTTGACTAAAGAGGTGAAATATAAATGCACAAATAAAAAATAAAAATAAAACAACATGAATATACAGACAAGTTGAACCAGTGCAGTGGGACCTACAATATGCTAGTGCATGTGGACCATTCAGCTCAAAATCAATCTGAACTGATGAAGGCAAAATAAACCATATGCTTGCTTTATTTATGCGCTGAAATGCAATGCAACCTCTTTCATATTGTAGGTCACAGATGTTAGTTTTTTTGTAGTAATCCTAAGGACCCACAGTGTTTCTAGTATAAACCTACCTACCTTATAGCAAAACAGTCAATGCAGGTTTATGGTGCGTCAAAAAAAGCTGACACTGACTCTTAAGAGAAAGTCATGGAAGGAGTAATCACGTGGTTCATCAGATTAGCATTACCTGTTTACGTGGAAGTTCAAATGAAGAGCTCACCGCCACTGTTAACTGTTACATTTACAGAACTAATGCATCATGTGTTCATTAACCCTGCTGCATATATATGTGGTGACTGAGCCCACGCTTGTGTATGGCCTGATCTAAAAGAATTACTTTTTAAAAAAATTATTATTATTTATTTATTTATTTTAAAGATTTTATCAGCTTTAGTCAAATGATTCAGAATAGACCGAAGGTGAGGAGGTGTTGATTTTGGGGAAGAAGGCCACTCTTTAGGAAGATATATTTAAAGATTTTTTTTCCCCCCATTGGGCCTTTAAATAAAGCATCCTTTTCACAAAATAAGGAAAGAAATATTAAGCTTAAAATGTGGAATTAAGCAAAAGAAAAAATTATCATCTCCGGAAAAACTGTTGGAAGAGAAAGCGATCATCTCCATGGAAACACCACACCAGAAGAGAAACAAACCCCAGGTATAAGGACCATGATGCTTCACTCACTCTATCCCGAAAATCCTTGTTCTTTACTTTCCTGGTGACCGTGGCAACATCCGTATCTATGGAAGCAACAACAAAGTCAGTTTAACCCTCTTCCACCCTTGTGGATAGTTCAGGCCTAATTATAGAACCTTAATAATCCATTTGAGCAAAGGGGCTTAGCGTTGGTAGGCTAACAGCCAAGGCTGATCCCAGCAAAATATAATATTCTTACCATAATGTAAGGTTACTGTGGCATTGTAGCAACTTTACAACATTATTATAAGGTATACACATCCATAGTATTGCAGGTTTGACACGCGGAATAGATTTTTTTTTATCCGTCAGGATTGTAGACACTATATATGATCTTCGTCAAGCACTTTCCTCAGTCACAATCATATAAAATGCCCCTTGCTTTGAATAATCTATAATTGAAAATGAAAGCAAGCTAAACAGTACCGCAGTGCGGGGGGGGGGGAAGTTTTGTTTGAAAGAAATCTGTCCTATTGTAGTAAGAAAAACCGAAATTCTGTGGGGGAAATGAGGAAGAACAACTGAACACCTGCTATGACTAAATAAAGGAAGAGCTGCCACTCTGGTTTTTTGCTTTTAAAAATGGCTGCAGTTGGGGCTCTAACAGACTGCTCCATTTACTCTAGTGGATACAACTGTAGCCCAACATATGCAGTAGCCAGGAGGGGCTTGTTCTACTAAGAGTGTAGGCATCACCTCTTAACTGATTCAAAAAAAAAAAAAAAACAGCAAAAGTGCTTCACAGTGAAATGGACAATGAAAAAGAACAATATGGACTTGGAGAAGTCATTTTTGTCAAAGGTAACAGTTCATCGGTTTGGATCAAAAGCAAGGCTCTTTAGCGCTTATCCACAAGGGACAGAATGAAGTAAACTTTCCTGCTCTTTTAAAACCAGAAACAAGAGAAGGATAATTGATTCAATTCGATACTTGATGTTTCTAAAAACTTGCATAAGGTGTTCCCTCTATGTTTAGCTTGACGAAACCGATTCAATAGAGATAACAATGTTAGCGAAAATTCAGTTAGGCTAATAAGAGCTGGCCACTCACTCATCCCCTCAGGTCAGTGCCAAACAGTCCCCACACTTTCCCATGATTGGCTGAGACTGACATCAACATTTTAGCTGGATATTCAAAATCTAACCCACTTAAAATATTAATCGACTAAAATTATGATCTGCTAATTATGAACACAACCTTAATCTACAGTACAGCACAAGGCAAAATCATCACAGCTTGGGAAAGAGGCTATCATTGAAGTTGTCTTTTCAAATAGATTCCTAAGCATTTTAAGAGTTTTATTGGGTGTTAATTAAGTTCAGTCATTGTTGGAACGCAGTATGAACTGTTGTTGTTGTTCCGGTGGTAACGGGGTGCATTGTGGGTAATGTTAATAATATTCACGAGGAGCCCTCAGGACCTGCAGGAGTGTTAGTGTATGCCCCAGCCACCTCAGCAGATCAGACAGCACAGGTCAGAGGTTAAGTGGTTAGCTGCACTGGCGAAGCAGAAATGTTACACAGCGTTACAAAAAGTGTTACAGACATGACGCAGCTTACGCACAGCATTCTCAGAGCGTTTCCGTCACGCCGCCGTGGAAAGATTGCTACAGCGTTACGGAAACGTTGCGGGAATGATGTGCGTTTGGCCGCAGTTAAAGTCGGAAATAAAGCACGAGCAAAGGAGGTTGGTTAGGAGTTCATCCAGATTTTCTGTTTTATTCTTAGTATTTTTCAGTGTTTCCATAAGACAATAGGAAAATTCAAAAACAAAAACGACAACGAAAATAAATTAAAAAGACAGCAGTAGTTTAAATCACACAAGGATATTTCGAGATTGACAAGACGATCTTTTACCAACATTCAAAAGATTGTACAGATTTGTAGCAAGAGAGAAACAAAACAAAAAAAGCCCAGAAATAAATAAATAAAGAAATGATACAGGAAAAGGGTCACAGCAGTATGTTGGATAGCAGGCAGTCAGCGTTAAAATGCTTCAGCTTATGTACAGCTCTTCTACATCCATGTTTAAAAAAACACGCAGCACTTTACACATCTGCAGAGCACACCTCACCCATCAGAGCACTGTGTGTATAGCTCCTCTCAATTTTATAATGTTTCAATTGCAAATAAAAAAATAAAATAAAAAAAACCCTTCTTGCACTTGGAATGGTATTGCCCATTCTGGAGTCACGACCATCTAAATGTAAGCTAGTCTGAAGCACAGCATTTCATTTCCATCCTCGGAACATTCTGGACCTTATGGAAAGTGCCACTCAAACACTGTGTGATTACTCATTTTTCTCCCCATACTTCTATACCTCCGCCTCCCAGTCACAAACATGTTAATTACTAAAACTGGTCTACACACTAATACATGTTCCTCAAAGAGTCTCCCTCAGCCTTGTAAACTCACATTTTCAGCACACCATGTACTGGCAGATGGCAGAAACGCTGGCACAAATGAACCCTAATTAAAGTATTTAATATTTGTTCATTTCGCAGGGTTACAAGGTCTATGTACAACGATCTCTCCCCAAACGGTCTTTTTGCAGAACGCATCTGGACCACTGCATGGCAGTTGCTCTGGTAGGGGTCGTCTGTGCCCTTTCTCCTAAAATAAGCAAAGTCAGACCTCATCTCCACAAATCGACGAGAAAGCAACACGCTCGATTCCTGCCACTCAAGTGATGTCAGAAAGGGTCGGCCATGCTAATGAAGAGTCACGCAGTACGGGGAGCAGAGCGTGTGTGAGGGGAAAACCAAGCGCAACATGCTCCAGAAATAAACATGCCCAATTAAAAAGGCATAAGGAGAGTTCCTATGCGATTATACCGTATAACCATATTCAAACAATGGCGGGAACAAAATAATGCATTAAACTGGGGAGGGTGCAAATCGAGTTGTGTAGCCACCCATGCAAGTGTAATGCAGTTTCACTTACGCCGTGCCACAGACACTGCCTGAATAAAGAGGAACGAACAGAAAACCCAGCTCTAAATTTGGATGCGACGGCCGCAGTCCTGACCCATGACATCAATCTTCAAAAGTGGACAGGCGACAGCAATATTCCAAGTCACAGAGAGAAACCCGCAGCTGAAGTCATTTAGTGACGTAACACGCAAACGCAAGTCACGCACTTCCACTGAGCGGCAAAGGTCATTGGACTAATGCGAGGGAGGAGAGATTTTCTGAGCGGGAATGACTTGAGGCAGCTGGAGAAACGAGTGGGGAGTCTCTTCAGCCCCTCAGCATCAAGTACCGATTTAATCTAAAACCTATTCACTTATTTTTAGCTGTTGACCCGTAGTTTGGTCTCCTTGACACGAGCGTGTAATAATGTTCCAGGTCAAATGTTGTTAAACCAAATTTTGAATACATGACATGATACAGCTCAGGAGGTAAGAGCGGCTGTCTGGCAGTCGGAGGGTTGGCGGTTCCATACCCCACCCTGGGCATGTCGAAGTGTCCCTGAGCAAGACACCTAACCCCTAATTGCTCCCATCGAGCTGATTGGTACCTTGCATGGCAGCCTTTCGCCGTTGGTGTGTGAGTGTGTGCGTGAATGGGTGAACGAGAGGCATCAATTGTAAAGCGTTTTGGATAAAAGCGCTATATAAATGCAGTCCGTTTACCATGCTCTGAAATGTAAAACCTAAGGAAACAGATCCTGTTAAAAAGAGGAAGAGGAGACGGTGTGTGATAAAGGTGACCAATGGGGTTGTGTCCTGCGTTCGCTCAAACCGAACACTACGGCCTGTCCCTCTGGTGCTTCTTTACGCACAGATGCCATCCGTTTAAATACGGCATCACATCACCAGGACCCTACAGAGGATTGTAATAATATATCAAATATTGACACACACATACAGAGGTTTAAGAAAGGGAACAAAATCAACAGTGCCAGGAAAAGTCACGGGCAACGGTCGACCCATGCAGTATTCAAACACTTTGAACGAACGTTATAGTAAATCGTAACACATCATACGACTGCAAACCATGAGGTTTAAAAATATAGATACAAATATGTAAACCATATTAAAATTATTATTTAATTTTCAATTCAAAATGGATAGCATCTCTCAAGTAGCAATTTCATTTAAAAAAAAAGCAGTATCCTCTTATTTTAAGTTGTCGACCTGTAGTTTGGTCTCCTTGACACAAGCATGTAATAACGCTCCAAAATGTTGATAAACCAAATTTTGTATACATGCTCTAAAATGTAACACCTAAGGAAATAGATCCTGTTAAAAAGTAATCTACTATCTCATATTAAAATTAAAAGAATAAAGAAAGCTGAAGTAAATACAGATGATCTGTATTAAAACAACCATTGCACTAATCCTCGGTACAAAATCATATAAATAAAAAAGAAACACATAAAATTACATATACTCTATTTCAAAAAATAAATCAAAAGAAACGAAAACACTGTGGGACGGAAAAGTGCAAGTTCTGTTTTTACATAGCCTAAATAATGTCCTAGTACTTTTCCCAAATAAATAGTCTTTTTCAAGACATTATTTCAGCATATACTGTGCATGAACACACATTTATAAAGAACAACCAGCTCCTCATGAATTCTCTGAAGCCCTTCCAATATTCTCATCACAGTAAACTGCTCTACCGCTCTCTCCATTTCCCCTGGTGGCCCCCTCTCATGTAACTCACATTTACATTAAAAAAAAGTCACCTCATGCACTATAACACAGGCTGAGACAGAAGAAGGCAGGTTTATAGTAATACTGCATTTACGAAATAGAAAAAGAGAAAAAGAGCAGGTCTTCTGCAGAAGCCGCTTCACCCGCAGGTTTTTCGAAAGCGTGAGAAGAAGCCAGCGGGTGAGTCGGCCTCACGCGTGTTCTGACTCGAACCCGGCACAACCCCTGACAGGCCTTTAAATGACCCGCTAAATTTGAGACATGTTCCAGTGACAGGGCACCGTGCGTAGAGAGGCCCACAGCAGACAGCAGGCTCGGCTAATCCCAGTGAACATTTCGGTTTGGCGGTGGAAGTTGGCAAAGCGCCAACTAGGTTCGTAGCCAGGCTATTTCTGGGTAAAACCTGAGCTATATACTGGGGCTAACCTAGACCGTTTATGTCAAAACGGCTCTCGACCTAGAATTCCACCCCTCTGGACGGCCTCTAGATTCCGGCTTTTGCTCACTGGGATGGTCCTCTAGCCCACGGAGAACGTGCACATTTTGAGACCACAAATGTGCACCCACCACCCGCCACCCTCGGCATAAACCCAAGCCAGTGACCCCTGAATTAAGAGCCACTAGGTATCAGAGACATGGTTTAAAAATTCACGTTTCATTAAAACTTTAAAAAATAAGCAGAACAATTCAAACTCACGGTGGCTCAGGTTGAGTAAGTTTGGTCCCGTTAAAAATGGCGGTACTGGCGAGTGGCTTTCATTTGCTTAAATTGTGGCCCAGTGTCCTCACGCAAAAACAGCACAGGTAGGCATTCTAACACATTGAAACCATCCCTGATTTTGACACTCTGCTAGTATGACCTCACTGTGGCTGACATCACCGGGGAGAGTACACTGGGAAACACTGAGGTGGGGTAGTGGGAGATCCCTCACACGTGAGGTCCTACCATCACCCATTCCCCCGTTCACTCCCGGAATACCCAGACCACGCTTTGTGTCATCCAAATGACCCAGCCTCCCAGAATGCACCTCTTTACTTTGGCCACTTGATCACATGACCATACCACAACAGCAGTTCCCTCCCAAACTGGCAGTCAAGCCACACATTGCTGTGATACCGGTCACAGTGAGTAGCCCAGCAGCCAAGTCCTGTGAACCTCTGAGGTCAAGGCCAAGGCATTACAGGCAAGATAACTGTCAACGACTCCAGCGGACACTGGTTGCCACTTTGGATTTAGGTGTGGTCTCAAAGGGTGGAGGGCTGCTCTTGCACTGCTGGCGTGGTCCAGCAGGGACAGCGGGGGACTGCTATATTACACAAACCGGTGGGTGAACACTGCAAAGGATAAACCCTGCCTTTTCCCAAAACAATATAAAACAGCAATGTGGGGTTTGGGAGAGCTAGTGGCCAGGGCTAGTGTTTCCTGTGGGGAATGTTGTAGGGAGAGGTCACCGCCTAGTTCTTACAACAAGATTCCCAGCAGGGCTTCTCCTTGTTACCCGGCAACAAGCTGAGACCCCTCCCATCCCCCCCCACCCCCCGCCCCACCCCGTGCCCCACCCCGCTCCTCCCCCACGCTGGGGTAAGGATGGACCCATCTAGCACTCGTCTATGTTAAGGCAGATGAACTCCTGAATGCAGGTCTTATACTGCTGTTCGGTGGGGCTGCTGCTGGGGTATTGACCTGGCTGTCCGAAGGGGCCCTCCGACTCCCGCATCTCCTCGTTCATCCGGGCCAGGCGCAGCCTGTGGGGGGGTGAGGGGGGGGTAGGTACATTATTTAGTATCACACAGAGGCTTATGGAAACCTTGGTGCTAGACCAATTCCAGTGAATTTAACCCTTTGAAGAGTAGATTTTTCAGAATGCTTTTTTCAAAATTTGAAGTCAGAGTTCCAGAACTCCACTGCTTTCAGTTACCGGCAGCGATTGTGACATCAGCATTAGAATGTTCAGATAAGAACATTCTAATCACATATCTGTGATCTCACACCTTTAAAGGGTTAAGCATGCTTAGAAAGGCACAGCCTACGGTAACCAGTTAGAACTTCAGGACCCAGTATTACACAGATCTGGACTGAAACAGCATTCTGTGTACAGTAAAAGTGACTCACAAGGTGACGATGTCGGCGTTGGCGGCCTGCACGGCGATGCTCAGGGGGTCGTGTCCGTCCTCGTCTCCGTCGGTCTGAGTGGCACCCCGCTTCAAGAACAGGCACACTTGCCTAAAAAGGGGGGGGGGGACACCGTGAGTCCCAACAGGGCAGGCACCCCCTCGGACAGCACTGCACATACACCAGGGAATATATACTCTCCAGAACCTCTTTGCTTTGAGTGTAAGGCTTCTGATTCAGAGAACAGTGTCAAACATTAAACCTTCATTAATTCAACCAGTAGATTAAGTTAGATTGCCCGTTTAGAGCTGATTCCAGTGGAGAAGCAGTAGGTCAGTGGTTCCTAAATTCCTTATTTGGTCACAGGTGATTTTTTTAAAGGCTTCCAACAACTTTCGTTCTGCTTGAACGCTGTGTCCTTTTCGCTTTCTAATGGACTCCTTCAACCCTCACCACCCCCCACCAGGGGGCCACACCCCCCTCTTTGAGAACCACTGCAGCGGACAGACAGACAGATGAACGTGGGTACAGGGCGGTTTTTTTACAGGTCGCAGTGACAGCAGGTAACGCTCACCCTGTGTGACCCAGGTACGTGGCGTGGTGGAGGGGGCCGCGTCCCCGCATGTCTCTTTGGTTCACGTCGGCGCCATTTTGGAGCAGGAACTCGCAGGCGATGAGGGAGCCCTGCAGGAGGGAGCGGGGGCAGAGAAGAGAGAAGTGAGTACTGCAACGTTACTGGCTGTGAGATCACACGCCCTGGAGAGGAGATGTGTTTTGGGGGACGGCACCCTGCATCACGGCCTGGATGAGCGGGCATGTGTGTGTGCAGGTGTGTGTGTGAGCAGGTGTGTGTGTGTATGTACTCATACTCACCCCCATCACTGCCTGTATGAGCGTGTGTGTGTGTATACTCACCCCCATGACGGCCTGTATGAGCATGTGTGTGTGTGTGTGTGTGTGTGCGTGTGTGTGTGTATACTCATACTCACCCCCATGACGGCCTGTATGAGCGGGTGTGTGTGTTTGTGTGTGTATGAGCGGGTGTGTGTGTGTGTGTGTGTGTGTGTATACTCATACTAACCCCCATCACTGCCTGTATGAGCATGTGTGTGTGTGTGTGTGTGTATACTCATACTAACCCCCATCACTGCCTGTATGAGCATGTGTGTGTGTGTGAGTGTGTATGAGCGGGTGTGTGTGTGTGTGTGTATGTACTCATACTCACCCCCATGACGGCCTGTATGAGCGTGTGTGTGTGTGAGTGTGTATGAGCGGGTGTGTGTGTGTGTGTGTATGTACTCATACTCACCCCCATCACGGCCTGTATGAGCGTGTGTGTGTGTGAGTGTGTGTGTGTGTGTGTATGTACTCATACTCACCCCCATCACTGCCTGTATGAGCGTGTGTGTGAGTACTCACCCCCATAACTGCCTGTATGAGCGGGCTCTTGCCCTCGTCCTCCTCGCTGGCCAGGTTGACGTCGGCCCCGTGCGCCAGCGCCTCGGCCATGACGGGCAGGTTTCGGGCGCGGGACGCCTTGTACAGCAGGGCCCCCGGGTGCAGGTCCCGCAGGTCCTCCGGGTCCGACGCCTCCGGCTCCAGCTCCACCTCCCCGCTGGACTCCTCAGACTCCTCACACTCTGCGGAGAGAGCGGGAGGAGCCGCCGTCACACACACCGTCACACACCCTCACACGCCGTCACACACACTGTCACACACCCTCATACACTGTCACACACGGCCACACACACCGTCACACCCACTGTCACACACACACTGTCACACACACCCTCACACACACTGTCACACACACACCGTCATGCACACTGTCACACACACACGCCGTCACACACACTGTCACACACACACCATCACACACCGTCACACACACTGTCACACACACCGTCACACACCCTCACACACCGTCACACACACCCTCACACACACTCATACACTGTCACACACCGTCACACACCACCACACACCGTCACACACCCTCATACACTGTCACACACCCTCATACAACGTCATACAACGTCATACACCGTCACACACCATCACACACCCTCACACACACCGTCACACACCGTCACACACCGTCACACACACACCGCTCTGCGTCCCCCTTTGACCCCTCTAAGTGTGAATCAGTGCTTCTCTCCTCTGGCAGCCGTACAGACCGCATCTGCATAATGAGCGCGTTAGCGTCCTGAGGCAATGATCATGAAACTAAACCGCCATTTTATTCACCCACATAAAAATGCTCAGATTGATTAAAATGTGCTGCTTTTCTTTTCAAGAGGAAATACTTCCAGGGTCAAGCAGCAGTTTTATAGCTTCAGCCTACGTGCTGTGTTTACACCTCCAAACGACAGTGACGGGGCGGCTTTGGAAGCAATTTTTATCAGTGTTTATTGTAGCCCTGCCCCTTTTCCCCAAACCCCGCCCCGCCGGTCCGAGGCGCACCCACCTTCCTCTGTGACGCTGTCCACCACGGAGCCGAACACCAGGATGTCGGTGCTGCCGTCGGTGCTGCCGCCGAGACCGCTGTCACTGCTGAGACCTGCCGGGCCAGAAAGTGCCAAGCCAAGGACACGTTAGTCACCCCCACTGCCTCCCAAAAACCAGGCCCTGCACCCCCACTGCCTCCCAAAAACCAGGCCCTGCACCCCCACTGCCTCCCAAAAACCAGGCCCTGCACCCCCACTGCCTCCCAAAAACCAGGCCCTGCACCCCCACTGCCTCCCAAAAACCAGGCCCTGCACCCCACTGCCTCCAAAACCACCACTGCCTCCCAAAACCAGCCCTGCACCCCGACTACCTCCCAAAAACCAGACCAGGACAATCCCTGCACAGCCCACTACACTCCCAACTGTGGAAATGACCAGCCCTTTATAACCCACCACATCCACCTTACCATCGCCCACTACCTGTCCTGGAGACGTAGCCGTCGAAGGACCCCACTTACTGCGCTCGCCCGAGCCCGTGTCCGTAGGAGAGAGAGAGAGCCAGACTCGCGACAGAAGAGGAGCCTGCGAAGTGGAGAGAGAGGCCGCTGTGGGAGAGAAGAGGAGGGAGAGGGAAGGGGGAGAGAAGAGAGAGAGAGAGAGAGGGAGAGAGAGGGAGAGAGAGAGAGAGAGAGAGAGAGGGAGGAAGGGGGAGAGAGAGAGAAGGGAGAGAGAGAGAGAGAGAGAGGTCAGTGAGAGAGAAACACGCGCACACACACATTACACAACACACACACACACAGGATACACACATACACACGCACGCACACATGTTACAGGCACACACAGGATACACACACACACACGCCACATACAGAAAACACACACACACACCCCACACATCAGCCATTACATTTCAAGATTTAGCAGACACTCTTACCCAGACAATTTACAGAGATTACATATGTGCATGCAATGCATTGACACAGCTGGATATTCTTCCAAAAGTGATTGAAGGTTAAGCACTTTGCTTAATCTCTTGATCACCACAGCTGGGAGTCAAACCCGCAACCTTTGAGTTTCGAGCCCAGTTCCCTAACCATCGCGCCACACCGTTGCTGCTGAGGAAGTGAATAGTAGGGCTGTGAGGCGCTGTTGCCGGGCTACCTGAGGAGAGGTTGCCGGGGGAGGCGCTGCCGGGCTCCCGCCGGTACTTGCGGCGGGACTGGAGCGCTCTGACGGAGCTGTTGTGGCGCCGGCACTTCTTGTCGCTCCAGCGGCGGGATTTGCGTTCCGCGTCCGCCAGCGCCTCGCTGCCCGCCATCTTCTTCAGGAACTTCTTCTCCACGTACTTGGCCTTTATCCAGGCCTCCTTCTCCTGCCTGCGGGGTGGGGGGGGGGGGGGGGTGATAGTGAAAAAGCGAACCGGACACAACGGCTCAACTGAGGTCCTCTTCTTAAAGCCACACACTGAAGCCGCCCTGTTCGTATTTGTATCTGAAAAAGCCGCAGGCTCAAACGCGCTCTCATCTGGCACAATTTCAGCGTACAGCACCTTTCATTCACTTAAGCTGCTACGGATCTCAAAGCCAACTAAAGATTAATGCTTTACTTAACCTTTTGAAGAGTAAGTTTTTTTTGGAATGGTTTTTAAAAATTCTAAATCAGTGTTCTAGAACTCCGCTGCTCTCAGTCACCGGCAGCGATTGTGACATCAGCGTTAGAATGTTCACTCAGGAACATTCTAATGACACATTTCCATGATGTTACACCTTAAGGGGTTAGAATCTAACGTAAGTGCGGCAGTTGGGCGTCAGGATTGCCCACCTGGAGCTGGACGGCCCCGGTTTCTTCAGACCCAGCTGCTCGCATGTGCTCTCGTAGATCTGATTGACGGTTCCATTGCCCAGCTCACACATCAGCTGCGGGGGGGGGGGGGGGGGGATCAACCAATTAAATAACTCAGTAATGCACAAATCTCAGGCCAACACTACGAATTAGACTGTTTCTCAGGCCAACACTACGAATTAGACTGTTTCTCAGGCCAACACTATGAATGAGACAGCTGACTATATGCATCGTTATTGATGTTCAACAAAAACATATTTATTGTTACTCTAAAAAATGTATTTTTGTCCACGGCTGTTTGAATTGAAAGAGGGGGGAGGAGATTTACCTTCAGTAACTCAGGCTCCCATGAGTCCAGAGTCAGTGATCGGACCTTCGAGCACTGAACCCCCAAACTCCTGCAGGGAACAAGCAACCACCACATTTTCAGGTCCAATTTCAAGGAGTTTCATATATTATTCACAGGGTACGTGCTGAGAGAAAAATGGCAATGCCAATATGATAAAAGACACATTCTAAATTACATTTGAGAGATTCAAACAACCATAGACATTTCCGCTTAGTACAGTGTTGAGTTGTGTTAAGTCTGCTCCTCTGTTTTGAATTAAAAGGTATTTTTAGGACAAAGGGAATGTATTAAGGCCAGGGCTGATCGTGTTCCCCAGGATGGAGCCACACTGGAATGCTGTTTGGCACCGACAGCAGACTTCCCCCCACAAAGTATTTTTTTACTTGTTCTGGAAGTGATAAAGTTGCAGTTTCTGATGAGTTTCTCCTGTTCTCATCCTTTCCCTCCATGCTTAACCCCCTCCTCTCCTCCCTCTCATTTCCTCTCTTCTTCCTTCCTTTCCTCTCCTTTTCTTTCCTTTCCTCTGCTCTCCCCTCCTTTCCTATCCTCTTCCCTCTTCTCTTCGCTCCTCTTCCCTCCTCTCCTCTCCCCTCCTTTCCTCTCCCCTGCTTTCCCCTCCTTTCCTGTCCTCTTTTCTCCTCTGCCCTCCTCTCCTCTCCTCTCCTCAGCCCACACAGATCTGAGGACTTGCTGTCTGACTGCCTCTCTCTTAGCACAAAACACTGTGGGTTAGGCAACCTGTTTTAATCACATAAATAAGACAAAAAGATGGCCGCTTCCACATCCGAGCAAACCAATTTCCCACAAAAAGAGAGAGAAAACTTCAGCCAACTCTGAGAAGTGAAAGAGGGTTCTGCTTCAAAACTGTTCTTTCAGCAAACCCCAGAGATGTTCAGCGAGGCTCAGTGGCTAATGTTTATCTTTCATCATCACCGTGTTTGCAAAGCCCGCGAAAGGACATAATCTAGACGGAGAAAGCCTTTGTTTAATCTCACACATCCTCTGTGATTTATTTAACATAAAACAGCCTTCTCTCATCTCTGAGAGGATCAATGATAGCTGTGAAAATAAAGCATAAAGAGAAGAGAGAGAGAGAGACTGATAGAGAGACTGATAAATAGCGACAGAGAGAGAGAGAGAGAGAGAGAGACAGCTAAACAGAGAGAGAGAGCTCTCTGTACTTTGCTTGGGGAACCTACACGTGGTACATGTGAGAAAGTGATTCATTCTGTACACAGTTTTACTATGTGGCTGGGTTCATTCCCTTCTAATCTGTAGCTGTAACATCTGTAAATCAAAAGCAAAGTCTTCCGAAAGATGAAGGCATCTATTCCGCCATCGTCTTCCTCTTCAGCTTGCCCCTCAGGAGGTGACGCTGAGTACTTCCAGAAACTTCCAGAGCTCATTATTCCTCCACAAAGAGGATCAATCGGCACCTGAGGCCACAGCTCCTTAATCCAAAAAGGCCACAAACAAGCAGCCCTGACAGGCCTCCTCACGCGCCCGAGCCAGCACGGCCTATCAGACCATGAATTTCTAAACCAATCACCAGGGCTTAAGGTGGAGATTACAAAATAACCGATATATTCTCTTTTTGGAAACATGTATCCCACGGGTCCAAAGCGCAGGAGGTAACAGGAGCATTTCCAGCTGAAGTGTAATTTGCACTCGTCTCTAAATGACCATACAAAGGACAAAAGCGTGTAAGATCCAAAGCAGTGACTTCCCCCTTTTCTCTATCCTGTCATCACTGATCCCCAGCCCAATAGGCCTGTTGCCCCTGCACCTCTGAGGGAGGGGGGTGGGGGGGGGGGGTGAGAGAAGAAGCAAACGTGACCAGAAAGCCGATTAGCGGATCTCCCAGTAATCTGGAGGAGGGGTGAGGAGGTGCAGCTCAAGCTTCACCGAGCGGGGCGAGGCCGCTGAGGTCAGGGGTCCCCCGGCACACAGCTGCCCATCGCTGCCTCGCTCATTACCCAGCATGCTGAGGGAGTCGGGTAGCACTCGATGCACATCAGGGTGGGGGTTGGGGTTAGCGGTGTATGAGCATACCTGTGAATACTGGAGTACTTGATGCAGCAGTGTTAGGGTTGGGGTTAGCAGAATTAGAGTTAGGGTTAGGGTTGGGGTTGGACTTGGAGTTGGGGTTAAGGTTAGGTTGGGGGATGGGGTTAGCGGTGTATGAGCATACCTGTGAATGCTGGAGTACTCGATGCACAGCAGGGTTAGGGTTGGGGTTAGGGGTGTATGAGCGTACCTGTGAATGCTGGAGTACTCGATGCACAGCAGGGTTAGGGTTGGGGTTAGGGGTGTATGAGCGTACCTGTGAATGCTGGAGTACTCGATGCACAGCAGGGTTAGGGTTGGGGTTAGGGGTGTATGAGCGTACCTGTGTATGCCGGAGCACTCGATGCACAGCAGGGTTAGGGTTAGGGTTAGGGTTAGCAGGTTTAGGGTTAGGGTAGGGGTTAGGGTACCTGTGGATGCCGGAGCACTCGATGCACAGCAGGGTTAGGGTTAGGGTTAGGAGGTTTAGGGTTAGGGTAGGGGTTAGGGTACCTGTGTATGCCGGAGCACTCGATGCACAGCAGGGTTAGGGTTAGGGTTAGCAGGGTTGGGGTTAGGGTTAGGGGTGTATGAGCGTACCTGTGTATGCCGGAGCACTCGATGCACAGCAGGATGCCCAGGTTGATGCTGGCCCAGCGCGGGTCGGGTTAGGGTTAGCAGGGTTAGGGTTGGGGTTAGGGTAGGGGTTAAGGTACCTGTGTATTCCGGAGCACTCGATGCACAGCAGGATGCCCAGGTTGATGCTGGCCCAGCGCGGGTCGGGTTAGCGTTAGCAGGGTTGGGGTTAGGGGTGTATGAGCGTACCTGTGGATGCCGGAGCACTCGATGCACAGCAGGATGCCCAGGTTGATGCTGGCCCAGCGCGGGTCGGGCTGGCCGCAGTCGCAGCACTGCTCGTTGCCCGGGATGCCCTGGGCGCGCTGCACGATGCTCTCGCCCCCCCGCACGCTGCGCTCCCGCGGCTCGCTGGCCGAGTCGATGCTGCTGGTGGACGGGGAGGCGGTGCGGTCCAAACGCTGGGGAGAACACGCAATGGGAGGGGGTCAGTATTACACGGGTCGTTCCTAACACCGCACATACTAACATAAGCTTCGTCACTCAACATTTAGCACCAGGGGAATGTAATTCCTGTTTTCGTTTTTTTTTAAAAATACACTTTGTCTTTGTTCTGGAGTGATGACACCAAATAAAAAAAACATTTAGCACAAGATACACATTACTGCTGAGGTCAGGGGAAGCACTGGAGTAAAAACTACATTAACAGGAACTATTTTTATTTTTCATGATTTCTAATATATTACTTATTCTATTTACTTTTATTTGTGTGGGGAGGTCCTACTGTAAGAACTGTAGGACTGTAAAGGCTCATTTATGCTTCGTCACACGACACTTAAAAAGTGTAGCTTCACGTTTGGCTCTTATACTTCGGCGAAGGCCTGCAGGAAGGGCTCTCACGTCTCTGTGGTAACGGACAACAAATTTCGGCATTCCCCTGTCTGTCCAATCACACTGTGCGACAAATGTGACAGTGTCCAGGCCAAAATAAAATTCTAGAGGTGTGAGACACTGAAAAAGAGAGCAAATTTTCTTCCAGTTGAAAATAAGGTCAATTTTTGTCGAGCGACGCTAATCGACAGTGTTGTGTGTCGAAGGATAGACCGGCCTTAAGAGGTGCTCGAGCTGCAGTGAGACATAGGCCCCAGGGCCCCAGGGCCCCGGGGTAGAGGCTGACCTCGATGTAGTAGTTGTCGGGGATCTCTCTGTAGGCCGAGGCGATGCTGGCCTGCACAGCCTGGATCCAGGACTGCCGCAGCTTCTCAGACTCCGCCTGCAGCATACAGCTCCTGAGGGGACAGGACCAATCAGAGCGCAGATAGACACACGCACGCACACACGCAAACACGCAAACACACACACACACTCACATGCTAAAACACACACACAAGCAAACACCCACACAAACACATGCACGCATATGCACTAACACACACACACACATTCAAACATACGCACATACACTCACCCAACAGCACTAAGCTCCCTTTATCTTAAAGCACAACAAGGGTTCTTTGTTGTGTGGTGAAAATTTGAATAAGTTGCTATCAAGAGCTGATCATCTGATAGATATTTCTGGCTACAATGAGTAAGGCTACACTGACACACTTTTTACACTGCAGCCCAAAATGGTGGTTGGCCACAAATGTAGATAACACAGACCTCAATGAACCTGTAACAGAGGAAAAAATGTTCGATGTCCAATGGTAGGTTTTACAGAATGACACTTACTTTGTGGGAGAGACAACCTCGAAGCAGAACCTCCTCTCGATGTCCTCGCAGGGTTTGACTGAACACAGCCTCAAGTCTTCCACCACCACCGTCAGGGCATCCTAACACGGGCAGAGGAGAGTGTCAATCATTCTTAGACTCCGCCCCCCACCTCACCATCACCACACTTCCACAAATTCCACATTCTCCTTCTCATTTAGGCACTGGCCTGGATTAAGTCTAAGGAGACTGCTGTTAGCCATGCTAACTGTCAATAACCACCAACCACGCTGTACGACACAGAACTCATCCCCACTCAATGCGGCTCCCACTCTTATTTTCACACTGGTTCCAAAATATGGGAGTTTTTCTAATTCCTTCTTTCACCTGAGGAAAAGCTGGAAGTCTTTCTCTAACAAGCACTGAGGTTTGATTATTAAACCCAGTGCAACCAGGGAAATTCTGGTATCTGGAAACTCTCAGTAATAATAATCTCATAATAATCCTCCCCTTTACTAGGATACACACCCCGGCAACCAGCTGAGACTAACCTTTAGCTTCTTCTGATACACCAGTTGGCTGTTCTGTATTGAGAACCACCGTCTGAAATGGGAGTAAAAAAACAAGACGTCTGTTATTATATCACCATTGCAGCTTCTGCAGTAAAAAAAAAACAAAAAAATATATCTATCAAATTTCCTTTACCCTGAAGATCCAAAACACAGATATGGGATTTCATTAAAATGTAGGGTGAACTCACACCAAGCAACCTTTTTACTGGACTGCAATGGAGAGAACTGGATGATGTCATTTAACAGATATGCTAGACAGAATCAATGGCAGAACTGCCTATGGAGAAACAAACTGACACTTTAATAGATATTCTATATGTGGAGAAAGCACGGATCTCTAGATAGCTATTGAGTCCTCACATTATTGTCCGAGTTTCAAGCAAAATGCATTCAATGACTCCTGCAAAAAGGCAACGCATAGTAAAATTCCATGGTTATTTTCATGTTATAGACCTTGAGTTTCAATAAGAAAATACCCAAATAAATGTTCGTAACATTTTAAAATAAATTTGTAATTACTTAATGTATTGTTTTTAGAGCATGGTAAGTTTTACTATCAAATCAAAGCTCCTGCACTGTCAAAGGACAAGGACAGGAAGCTGAGGTCTCACCTTCGGTTCATTCATCCTAACTATGCCTACTTTGCCAGAACAAGATTGTTCTTCTACAGTTTCCAAGGTGATACCACTCCAGCCAACTCCCCAAATTATCGTAGGCACTTCCTGTTTTCCAGTTTCTTGCATCTTAACATTTTTTTCTGTCATCCTGCCGTCTAAATGAACGAAAGGCAAAAACCTCTAACTGCCTAAGTAGACTATGCCCGTATGCACCCCGCGTTTCTGCGACAGGACCTTTGGTCACTCACCTGTTCCAGGTCTTGAAGGCGTTGCTGGCCCTCTTGAACAGGTACCCCTCCATCACCACGCCGTCGGGGGCGTCCACGTTGAACTCCACCTTGGAGTCATCGTAGGAGAAGTCCTGCCAGAGAGAGGAGCCACGCCCGTTACCCGCTGACCCGAGCTCCCCGAGAAATCCTACAGTAAAACGCTACGGTACAGCGTAATGCACTACCACAGGCTGCTGCATTCATTAATAAATCTGGGAGATCTAAAGAGGCTTTAAATGCAAATATGGGGACACACACGTACAAGAACATAATTGGTATAGCTGGCAGCAAGGCACACTTGCTAAAATAAAAGTATAAAAAATTTGAGTATTGCGTCATTATAAAATTATTATATCGTACTACAGTGGACACCAACAGTGATCTATGAAATGCACATTACCACAAGTTGTAGTTTTTACAAGGGTAAACCGTGATTTATGAGAGTGGCACAATCTTTAATCATACTCCTATATAGCGAATGTTTAAGATGATCAATAAAACCATGCAGGTACATGTCAAAATTAATTTATAAAGTTTGGAGTTGTCAGATTTATCACGTTACGCAAAGGACTGCTCCAAATTCTGGGAACCCAGGTGAAGGTTGGATGACTGTACATGTTCCGTGTACTTAGCAGGCATCAGAAAACGTCGGTTGACCCTGCGGTTGGCACGGTTACATGTGTGTGACCTAACGGAGGCTGTGTCAAGTGTCTGAGTATGCCACCCTTACAGCTCCACTGCCCTGATGACACACTCCCGGAAAGCGTATGTTTAATTATAGACCATGTGTAGGAAGCGAGAGGCGTTCGCTCCTCCCGTTAAATTGGTAGGCTTTACACCCCTCGATGACACCGTAAAAGTCGCCCCGCCCCCACACGCGTCCCCTCGTGTCCAAGCGAGGGCAGGAAAATTGAACAGCGCTGACGTGAGCACACTGAGACGTAGGTGGGCACGCATTAAAAACACAGAGTTTTGTGATGCACGATACGCAGAAAGATCAGCCGGTTGTTCAGGCAGAAGTGTAATTACTCTGATGTTTCAGGGCAACGTTTAAAATCAGCCTTTCTTCTGTTTCCTGGTCACATGCTTCTTTTGATGCCGCCACCAATGTATAAGACCAGGTTATCAGTTAATTCTGGGATAAACTGGCACCCAATGTTCTAGAAGGAACATCTATAACATTGCTCCCGGTACTCATCCAAACAGCATTGAAACCAAATGAATCACACCACCAAGCTGCAATTTAAAAGTAGATAAAATTGGCAATGGAAATCAGATTTTCTTACACTACAGGGTCAAAGCCAAAATGAAAAGGAACACAGCAAATGTGAACTAGAACATCTAATGCAATGTTGAACACACACAAGGTCTTTTTCATCCCCAAACTCGCTGAGCTATGAAAACGGATGCAGTATAAAGGAATGTGTACTCTGGAATGACGGTAACACCACTTTGCGTCCAGTCTGATACACGTCCGTGCATGACGCACACACTTTCGACATCGCACCGGGCTGAAAACCATTTTCACCGCCCGTGTAACAACTTTCAAGGTTTCTCAGCTGGGGGTTAAAGTCTACAGATAACCCCCCCTCCTCGCGTTTATGCTACCATGCCCCAGATATATCAACTGGAACCACCAAAACGACTGACGACTGCCTGCTTTTTGTTGTCAGTCCAAATCTTGCATTACTCTTGTCCTTAAATCGAACTGGAATCAGACCTATTGAACCAAAACCTGCGACAGAACGGCCAGCATTCCTTGCCACCGCCCACAGGTCCTTATTGCCTAATTAGTCTATTACAAGAACACTGCGGAGATGCCTTGTCAAATATTCAATGGGGACCATTTCTGGGTCTTGAATGTCACTGACGTATATTGATGAAGGCTATCCGTATACGTTTAGGCTATTCCTATCAGTAGCTGGTATTTACCTGACATTGTCCTGAGAAAATCAATCAATGTTGCATGCACACTGTGCCGAGAAAGATAATCGTTCTTTCACAAGAAACATTCTGCTGACTTCGAAATAAACAAAACAAAAAACGCGATTAGGTAATGCCTTCTTTATTTGTTCAGCTAAGAAGGTCCATATTCACCTGTTGTTCAAGGTGATATTTATTATACAGGGATAAACACGAAACCCATATTAACCAGCCCTCTCTGCTATACAGAGGCATTTCCCAGCAGTTCCCTGGATTTCTGTACTGAACAACTCTATCAAACATTCACTCCATACTGGAGGGATATTCTCAAACAAGGCTACAAACAAATGCAAGCATGTATGTACACACAGGGACGCACACACACACCCACCCGACACACACACACACACATATACACACACACACACATAGACACACACACACAACACACTATTAGTCCAGTCTTATCAGCACTTATTGGCCTCCAATTTACTGTGTACCAATTTACTGTGTAAATGAAAAAATGAATATTTCAGAATATTGGGTAAATGAAATTTCTAGAAAAAGGTTTGGTAGTATTTAAGAATACCGAGTGGGGTTATTCCTGCTGAAAAGATTGCAAAGCAAACAAATGGCAATTCTTAGCAGAATACCTCTGAGAGAAGAGTGCTGTAGAGCTTCTGAGATCAAAAGAATATAATTTACTTTCTTTAAATATCTGCATGCAACTGCATGCATCTTGTTTACATCAAAATATCACTCTTCAAACCACAAAATATCAGTTCCATAAATGGTAACGTGAAAAGGGAATAAAGTGAGGCAAGACATGTTCACGAAAACAGACCAAATTCTATTAGTCATAAAACTATAAGAAAAACATACACATACTATGCATTTAAAACTTCCAACTATCTGTACACACAGGCACATAGACAAACTGCAACCCCCCAGTGGCGAATAACTTTAGACAAAAAACATAATGATATATAATGATTATAAATATTCAGTAGTCATTTGGCATTACGGTTATGTATTTTCTGCATCAAATGGCAACCCACCAGTGTGTAATCCAATCTTCCAAAAATCTTCATTTTTAATAGTTTGGTATCCAAAAGCATTGGAAGTCCTCGAAACTAACAACAAAAATATACCAGACACAGAACTAACTCCAAATTTCTTAGACCGATATCATATCTAAATTCCTCTGTGGATGAGACGAAAGAGCACGCGAGCTCACGTGAAGTATGACCACACCGCAGCGCTACAGAAGTGCAATGCTCGCGCAGCCGTGCGCTCTGTGTGCACAACAGCCACCTGCTTGCTACACTGCGCTGTGGTTCACGCGCAGGGAGGCTTAGAAAAAAAGCTAATTACCATACAGCTGTCATTTTAAGTGCCGTGCGCCTATGCTTCGCCCCTCGAGTGCTCCCCTGACCCTCGCGAGCTCGAACTGCAAAATTATTTCACTGCCACGAGAAGCCCTCCGGTGGCCGAGGTTTACGACCCCCCCCCCCGCCCTTTTTTTCTGTCACACTCCTATGCCCTCGAGAAGCAGCCTCTATTCTGCTCACAGCAGGAATAACTCACTTTTGGAATAACCGAAGTCCATCTGGCTACCAGTCCTTAACACCATTCTTGCTCAATCAAGCAAGCATCATGCCCATCCTGAATATATCCGCCCTTCACTTGTCCTTTTATTCACGTAAAACTTAAAATACAAACACGCCGTATCTTTCTCATTCTACCACAACCAACATTAACAATAGCTGGAAGTGTAGGCAATTAAATTCAAAAAGCCGCTTTAACGATCTCACCTTCTCTACAGTTGTCCCTGCACGCTTCATAAAAGACGATTCCACATTTAATGTAGGAAAGACGTGAAACCAGATAAACTATGTCAGTGATTTGAGATAAAAGTGAACTATAGCCCATACACAGTAGGAACTTCAAAACGTCGTATGTTTTAGTTACAACGTTACGACCATGTTCTCTTACGCTGTCAGAAAAAAAGCTATCGATAATGCAGAACTATTGGAGGAAGAGAAAGTTACAAACCCATCACCATCCCTTTTTCTGAAGGTTAACATTTTAAGGTTGTCATAAACTTACTAAATATTTTATAGCCTAATAAATCTCAGGTAATTATCAAATATAAGTATGCTCTCTAATACATTTTAAACTCCATCCACCTAGCATGCTGAATTCACTTAAAGCACATTTATAAGTTATCCAAAAGCGTATTTCAAGTCCTTGAAACTTAGACGGGACCCGATTCAATTATAGTTCTCGTCATGCTCCCCGTTAAAAAATAGGAAAAAGTATATTCGTTTTTCTCCTAACTAAATTAAAACAAAACGCATGCAAAGAAACACTAAACATGCCATTGCTCCGCTCCGTGGGGGAATGGCATGGCGAAATCCCCGGGGTGCAACAATAAGCGCGAGAACAAATAAAGGGCCAGGAAGAGTGGCAGATGTCCCGCGAGACAGGGCAGAGCGAGACAGCCGGAGCCACCTTACAATCGGCCATGAGAAACGGCCAGGCGCCCGGGAGAAAAGGCAGAAAAGAGCAGCGACAGACTGTGGAGGTATTTCTGGTGATAAATCACGCGGGTCTCATGTTGCATAAAACAGCGGAGATTCATGCCCTCGCGCTTGCAGTAACTCTAATGTCGGCATGATTCAATTTGATGGAGGCAGCCGGCGCATCCATAGCTGGGGGTGGGCACTCATTGTGAGAACACACATGCTCCGTGACAACTGACGGAACGAAGCCATGTAATAGCTCACAGTAATCGCAAAGGGAAACGAACTTGTTTTAGCTATAGATTATTAATTTAGTTAACTCTCATTTTCTGCAAAGGGCCTCACCTTCATAGAGTAGAAAGTTCACTCTACCATCTGAAGTACACGTATGCTTAATGTTTTGAAATGGTAAAATACTTTACTTAGAATTTTTATGAATTCCTTGATATGGTTAATAGTGCTAGTTTTTTTTAAAGACCTGCCTGTCTAACACTAAACAAAGTTTAGCAACAATACCAATCCGAAACTGAGCACAGATTTTTTCCTTAGGGACCAGGTGGAGACTGCGTTCATGTGGAGAGAGAAAAGGAGGGGCAGTTGTGGTGTGATGAGGTTGGTTATGGTCTCCACTTCATCTGTCCAGGCAAACTGTTTGAAGTCATGTCAATGGACCTGGTGTGATATAGTGGTTCTCTGAAAGGAACAAATCCCTTTTGTTCCAGAAGGGGGGTACCCGATGCGTGTGCGCTCGTATACGCACACACACAAGGTCATAAAAGTCTTTGGGGGGGGGGGGGGTCGGTGATCTTCAGACGTGGCTGCTGGGGATAACATACCACTCTCTGGACGTGTGTGGACTGTCCTAGCCTCTCACTCAAACTGACCTACGCCCTGTCCAATGCTAAGCCTATTATTGACTAATCCAGCTGCTCTCTCTCTCTCTCTCTCGCTCGCTCTCTTTCTCTGCAATCGATGCAACAGTGTGCTCGTCACCGTGTCACCGAGACAAAAAATAAACCTGCTTTCTCTTTTTTTCTCCAGAACAGGCCCCCTTTCTCTCAAAATGAACCCACTTGGGGAAAAAAAAACCAAGAATATTCCTGCTTTTTTATACCAGCACTTCATAAAGTACAAAAACAAATCTGCTGTAGACATATCTTGTCAAAGCCAATATGCAATATTTATGCATCAAAATTTATTGTGAAATTCTATGGACTGAAGAAGCAGTTTGTATGTGGTATTCTTGGAAAAATAGATACGACCTTGGATGGCTGTATCTATTGTTTTTTTTTTTTCTACAACCCACAATACCTCACATTTACAATTATGTTAAAATATCCAGGAAAGCAGTTAGTATGCACAGTTATAGACACACATACATATACAGTATATAAAGGGAGGCACACACATATAAATATGGAAATATGTATGCTATATATAAATATCTTCAGATTTTATGCCTGAAGCCAATCCCACGCATTGTCTGAAAGTGGCCTGAATAGTTTATGGCTGGAAAACAGTGCGCTTTGATCAGGGAAGTAGGCAGCCACTATGATTGGTTAATCTGTCGTGCTGTCATATCTACAAAGGCATCATTTAAAGGCCCATTTAAATGGTTCAACAGAGATACCTTCAATAGGTAGTCAGTTGATTGAAATGCGAGAGGTAAGTGAAACAGCCTGATTTGATAATAAAACAAATACAAAAAAACTTTCTATTGGCAGCTCTTGGACAGTCAGTCGGCAGATAATCCTGATTTCATTTCAGTCTAATCTCGCACCACCTCTAATTCATCAGATTATTTGAAGATAAACAGCCTTAATTAAAGGAGTGAAAATAAAACAAGATTGGTGGAGCGGAGAGGATGCGATAGCAAAAGAGATCATGAAAGCAAGCGAGAGAGAGAGAGTGAGAGAGAGCATGAAACCGAGAAAGAGAGAGAGAAATATTACACACCACGCTGGGATCAGTCTTCCTCGCTCACTAGCAATGTCATTCAGCAGAAGACAGATACATGATGTAAGCTTAAGCTAAAGACATACAGTGTTCTTGTGCGTGTAAATGGTCTGCACTGTCCAGACACAGCCACACACACTTTCAATATTCACCTTATTATGTTCACTGCAAATTTATAATTTGAGAAACGTTTTAATTTTTTTTGATTCTGTGAAATTATTAGATTAGCAAAGACAGAGCATTTTTGAAAATGTCTGAAAATCAGAATGTGGCTCAGTACTATTTTCATTTGATACTTTTTTGGGGGTTCATCCTTTATCAAGGGTATGGATAATTTGTCTGGCACTGTATATCAACATAGTCAGACCGCACCACCGCAGCTGCTGATCTTGTGACCCTTTAACACTGGGTGAGAAGTCTTAACAAGTGACCCCGGGTGCTTTGCCGTGGAAAGCTTGCTGCACCTGCACGGGGCAGATCTTCCCTGGTGCACACCTGGCTGGCGGATGCCACCAGGGCGGGGGGCGGGCGTGAACGAGCCGCCTGGTGAACCGAGCGCCACATGTCGGGGGGGGGGGGGGGGGGCAGTCGGTGGCACTAATTCAGCTCTGGTGTTTTTTCATGCCCGCTTCTTTATTTCTGTGTTCTTGACCCCCTGCACCCCCTACCCCCCCCCCCGTGTCACTGTGCCATCTGTTCTGCGATGGGGTGGAGACTGGCACAGTGCCACCCCCCCACCCCACCCCACCCCAATTCCAGAGCCCACCTGGCCATCTAAGCACTTCACACCCCAAACGGGAGGAGGGGGGGGGGCATTACTGTGGAAGTGAGTCGATTGTCTTTCCACAGCAGGTTTAATCCCCACAGCTTGAGCCACAGTGAAAATGTACGGGAAATTTACACCCTTCCTTGTTATCTCCGAGTGCTTCACACTTTTCCAGGTGATTCAGGCACTGGAACAACTGCATCAGTTGAGGCCTGTAAGGATTGACTCAGTCAAAATTATTTACCTGGTAATCAGAGTAAAAAAGTCTGGTACTACAGACGTTTGATTTGTGTCATAAAATTTTGGAAACACACAAGCCTCAATCAATTTTGCTTAGCCAGTTGTTTCATTTACTAGATTAGTTTAATGGTAAATGGACTGCATTTATATAGCGCTTTTATCCAAAGCGCTTTACAATTGATGCCTCTCATTCGCCATGGCAGTTAGGGGTTAGGGGTCTTGCTCAAGGACACTTCGACACGCCCAGGGCGGGGTTTGAACCGGCAACCCTCCGACTGCCAGACAATCGGTCTAACCTCCTGAGCTATGTCGCCACAGAGTGTCATCAAACAAGGTCAGTTCCAAAAAATATGCAGAACGGTAACACTGTACACTGGCAGAGTGCTGAAAGCAGCCGTGGGCACCCTGAGAAAGAGCCGGTGGGAGGAGCCGTGTGCCTCTTCTCCGCGCCTTGACAGCTCGTAATCCGGTTTCGGGGTCACTGGTGGTACTTTACCGAGAGGCAAGCGGGGGGGGGGCGCAGCCGTAGCCTCACCCCCGTTTCGAGGCTCGAGGCTGACGACCGAAACAGCCGACGACAGAACCCCTCCATTAAAAACGTGGTTAAAAATGCATCCATCTCGGGCCTTTTGGGTGACGGAGCGTACGCAGCTAGGGTTACAAACGGGGCCAGAGTGCTCATGTAGCACGTTAGCCCCGGTAGCGGCCAGCGCAGCTCGGCTAGGAAAAGCAAGCCTGCGCTTCGCTTCACACTCAAACGCCATTTCGTAGATCGGCATGTTCAATGAAGTATTTACTTGAGTTGGATTTTTTTTCCACAGCATGATGACAGACAGGTGCCTTTTAAAATGTTTAATGCACGAATCCCACACTTTTACTGGATTCATGATGTCATTTTACAACTCAGATACTAATGGCATCTGTTTGGGTTACCCATGCACTATGGGTACTGTAGTATATCATGAACTGCCTTCAGATATAGTGCTTACTGTAAAATATAGCTCAAGAAATGGACAGAATTGGCTAATTCTGTCCATTTTGTCTACACAGAACAGCTGTGCCTGATGAGAAACATTCACTGTTCCTTCTGAACAGTGGCAGTTGTGTCGATTTTAATGCACTGGTTCTTCAACTTTTTATTACCAGGGCCAAAATTAGAAATTTAGTTCCTCTCAATGACCCATCAAATACACATACCAGAATAGCATAGTGGACCATAGACTCATTCTGTGACCCACCTCTTAGACTCCCCCGACCCATTTTGGGTCCTGACCCACAGTTTAAGAAACACTGATTTAAAGCAAACTGTGCGAGAGAAAAGGGCTTTTGTACAAATCAAACCAGCATGAGCAAATTATTCACATCACTGGTCAAAAGAGCTGTCACAACTCATATCACTCAAAACTGAGCAACAGCCAAAACAGCAGAGCTTTCCACTCCCTCCACTTCAACAATAATAACAAATATTAAATATTCAACCTGCATCGAGGTAGAACGGCAAGTGGTCAGACGTCAAATGCAAAGAGCACAAGTCCACTCACCTGCATTAAGGTCTGAGTCGGGGGCGATCGCGACAGGGCCGGTTGATGGAAGAGAGAGAGAGAGAGAGAGAGAGAAGAGAGAGAGAGGGAGGGAGGGAACAAAAGCACATGAATAAATTACACAGAGTTGAATTCGACATTCATTGTAATTCAGAAGGCACCTTGGGCGGCTCTATAAAGAGAGGTGCATCGCTGCACATAGGACGGAGTGTAGCACAGCGGGTAAGGAACTGGGCTTGTAACCGAAAGGTCGCAGGTTCGATTCCCGGGTAGGACACTGCCGTTGTACCCTTGAGCAAGGTACTTAACCGAAATTGCTTCAGTATATATCCAGCTGTATAAATGGATACAATGTAAAAATGCTATGTAAAAGTTGTGTAAGTCGCTCTGGATAAGAGCGTCTGCTAAATGCCTGTAATGTAATGTAATGTAATGCACTGCACCCGTCAGAGCTCTGTGCTGGCATGCGCCCGCAACGTCCATCTAAAACACTTCTTTCTCGTAATTCAGTTTCACAACCAATACTCATTTTTTCCAGGAAATTAAAGTTAGCATTAGCGTTAGCATTAATATGTGCGGTGTACACTCAATAACGATCGCACCATATTTCTTATATTTTTCAGAGAACTGCCCCAGGTGCTTTTCCTTTTCCAAATTCCAAATAATTTAACATCGCCAGTCGGGCACTTTAAGTGGTTTAAAAGATCTACCCGCTTCATACCTGCTTTCAACTCTCTCAATTTACTTAGTTGAAAATAAGAAAATTATTTTAGTGAGCAAATAGGACTAGCAGGAATAGCTTTGTCTCGTTTAAGAAAGGCACAGTACATAAGCCACGTCTTGCAAAGAGCCAGAGCGGTTTACATTTCTGGAGGTCATGTGTTTGATGCACCTGGCCTGGTCACCAAAAGCCATACAACAAGAGAAACTCTCTCTCTTTTAGTGGTGGAGCCCAGTGCAGCGTCCAGACAGGCCACCACAGCTGCCACAGCCCCACCGCGACTGAGACGCGTCTCTGTGGCCGTCTCCAAGGCCCAGGGCTGGGATGAGTTGTAGCGGGGCTCATTTTGGCCGGCCTCGCTGGGACAGATGGCCACTGATCCTGGGCAGGGAGCGGAGCGGAGGCCCCTGGGCCCGGGGCCGGGGCCGGGGCCCATTCATATGCAGATGCGGCTGTCTGGACAGAGCCGGGCTCGGCCAAACAATGGCGGCTCCTTTACTGGATTAGAGGCGGCCGGAGCTGGTCCTTATACTGGGACCATAGTACAGCTTATACTGGTCCTTATAACCGGGACCATAGGGGCTACTGTACCCCTGCTCACACACACATGCACACACACTCACACACACACATACACACACATGCACACAGGCACACACATATATACACACACATGCACACACGTGCGCACGCATGTACATGCACACACACATGCGCGCACACACACACACAAACACACATGCGTACACACGCACACAAACACGCACACATGCACACATGCACACAAACATGCACACACACATACACACACACACAAACACATTCGCTCACACATATTCACACACACACATTCCAGTGCAAAAAAGCCAGCTCCAGTTTCCTTGAATCAAAGATGTCGGTGTTCATTCTTGGCATTGTCCAGAAGTCTGGCTTTTTGTATGACTGTCAGTGGTGCATGACTTTGAGTCCACACCAAAGTATGTCAAAGAAGATGTCATTGTCTTTTTAAAGGAACGGAACATTCCAGAACATTTACAAGACACATTTTCCATCCACGATATGATGTAAAATCATGTGTACAGATCATACAGAATGCCACATGCCAGTGTAACAAAGGGGGAGTGAGGGATTGTAAGTGTCATCACATATTGAAAACTAATACACACTGGTGAAGAACAGTTTCAGAAAAACAATACGAGGCAGATTTTGGCATATTAAGTGGGTCACTATGGGGGGTGATAAAGCACTGGCATTGTCTTAAAAGCTCCTTTTCATAATGGTGCAGCTAAAGTAAGTTCAGAAATAGCCCCATCAATTTCATTTCCTTCCAAGATCACTAATTAACAAGTGCCTGTGTTGTTACAGTCAATTGTTCTGTGAAAAATTCACAGAACAGAAGTTTGAAGCTCCATATTTAGTTTGTCCTGATAGACATCGTGCTTCCAAGTCACACGTTTAAGTAGTTATAGAGACAGTACTCCTCAAAGTCCTTGAATCAAAATGATCTTGCAACCAGAATTCATTCAAACAAACCCATTTTTAATTTACCATGCAAATGAGAAATGAGCCTTAACTGTCATTCAATCCCCTAATAAACAATGGCTCCAAGGATAATGTTACTCTACAAAGGTGTCTTTTTGTCTGTTATTGCATGTCCAGATGACAGAATGAACACACAGCCAAAAATAAGTTTTGTCAATCTGTCAAATTGTCAAAAATTCATGGTAGTGATTTTAAATAGTTTCCTTTCAACTCAAGTTTTGCTGCCTATTTTTAAATGACACTTTTGATGTTAAAATAAAACACTTTACTGCATTATTTGAATGAGGCTTGACATCAACAGCGTCTGTTTTGCTAACCCACCTGAGAAAAGAAACATTTCATAAATAACTTTGCTGAAAATCTTTGAGGAGCAAACAGCTTTTATATGTTATTTTATTATGTGCCCACATTTGACAGAAAGGGGTGAAAATAATCACAATCCATAAATTCAAATCCAGTTTAGTCAATCTGTCAACACTGACTTTCTTTCTTCAAGTTCCAAACAGGGTTCAGACCAATGAACCCAGTGCCCTGTACATTACATTCAAAGTGTACTACATCCAGTTTTTGTCATGATGTTTATTTTAAAATGTTTTGTGCAGCGAACAGATTTTACTCACTGAAATACTAGGCCTAATGCAAAGATGGGATCAGCTTTTAACCCATTTGCCCAATGTACGCCATGCTACACTGGGGTAACAGTGTAGCAAAATGGGTAGGGATCTAAGCTTCCAGCTCTAAGGTTGTGGGTTCGACTCCCACTGTCTACTAAATGCCAAAAAATATAATGAATATTAACAATACCCAATCAAAAACAGTCATGCATACCCTAAAATTATCACTGGTTAACATTATAACTGAACAGTAGTGCCGTGTACGACACCACAAGCTAAAGTTATTTATACTGCAGGGCAGAGCAGAGACTGCATTATGTAGGAGGTGGCTGGAAAAAGCTCACGCAACGCACTGATTGAACAGGGTGAACCTTTTTCATCTCAGAAAGAGAGGGCATGAAATCGAGAGAGCGCAGTGCTCTGCACTGAAAATAGACGAGAGAAGGGGGGGCAGGTGTGGGGCAGGTGTGCTTTAGGGGGCGTCAGGCGCACTTAGACAGAACCCCCGAAAAGCAGAAGCAACAAACAAGGGCCTAATATTTCATCTTTCCCGAAACCTTTGACCTTGCTCTTCACCACCTTATTTGTGTCATTGTAAATGCTACCCGCATGCTCATTGTGTCAGGCTGAGCTTCAGGGCCCGGACCTGGGGTCTCAAACTCCAGCCCTGGAGGGCTGCAGTGTCTGCTGGTTTCAGTGTGTTTCAGCACGAGGGATTAACGTAAGACACCGATTGGCTAAAGAGTCCACACACCTTGTTCTCAAGGCCTTAATTGGATGTTGGCTTGAAAGGAAATCGCAAATGCCTGCAGATGCTGCAGTCCTCCATCACACCCCAGGCCTAGACCATAGCACTCAAAAGCCTTCCTTCCGCCCTTTAATAGTGATAGAATGCGATAATGAAAAACGCATCTCTGTAAGAGGTCACACAGGTGCCAAAGGCGTCATCTGTGTGGCTGACAGCTCCAGCTGCTTATAGCCGACGCCCAGCAGGCCGGAGATTTTAATCTTAAAACTGTTTATTCCTCCCGATGAGACAGTTAGAGCGGGCCAATGTCTTTCTGAGGCGTATTAATCCTGCCGCCAGGGACAGGCTGTTAGCATCTTAGCGAGGACAGGTGTGCTGGCCGTAAAATGTCTCCTGACGTCAAACCGACAGGCAGGCCCCGCCCCCCTCGGCCGAACCTGGGTGGGTGGAGGAAGAGGAGGAAAGAGGAGAGGAGCGAGGGGAGAGACCTTCGGCCTAACCTGGAAGGGTGGAGGAAGAGGAGGAAAGGGGTGGAGGAAGAGGAGGAAAGGGGAGAGGAGCGAGGGGAGAGAGGGAAGGAGAGGGGGAGGAGAGCAGCGTTGGTTCTTACCCTCTGCTGGATGATGGCGTGCTTGTGCTCCATCTCTCTCTTCTCCATGGCCGAGTCGATCACCAGCTGGTCCAGCTGAACGGGAGGGATTAAGAAAGAGCGCGTTACGAGTGACTGCGCAGGCTGCCACACGCAGACAAAGCTGCGCAGACAGAACTGCGCAGAGCGGGTAAAGACACGTCTTCTGGCTGCTCCGCCCGCAGCGCGATCACTGCCAGGGCCCTCTGAACGCCGGCCTTGGCTGTTGTTAATACGAGCGGGCAGGGCAGGAGCGCGGAGGGGCACAAATCCAGGAGCACGCTATCGCTAATCTACTCTGGTGATGTGGATCGTCTGGGAAACCCTGGTGTAAAGCATTGGAAACTGTCATTAAAAATGAGCGGTTGCTCAGCGAGGGTAACGTAGCGTAACGCGACCGTTCGCCGTTACCGCGGCGACAATGGGAATATCACACAGGTGGCCCCTCACCTCGGCTGCTAGCTTCTTCATGTAGGGGTCGATCTCGTCCAGCAGGTTGTAGCCCTGGTGGAAGAGCGTGTACTCGGCGTGCATGAATGACAGCATCTGCAAGAGAGGGGGCGGAGTCACTGAAGCGTACGACGCTCTCACGCCGTTTAGCATCCAGTTCAGTTCAGCTTTAGTTGTACAGCACTTTCTCCAAGGACTCTGTCACTGGAATCTCAAACTCTAATGTGTCTGCTGGCTTCTTTGATGTGTCCCTGCACTTAAGTACTTAATCGAACAAAATGAATGACTAAAATGTCTGCACACCTTGTTCCTCACAGCCTAAATTGATGGTGGTTGAAAGGAAATCGTAAAAAAAAACCAGCAGACCACTGCAGCCTGCCATGGACTGGAGTTTGAGACCTGCTGCTCTGTCACAAAGACGATTTACAAAAATAAAAACAGGAAACGAGAAAACTGAAAGAGCGAGCAGAGGAACTCTGTCAGCTGAAAAGCTTTTACAAGCCCTCGAAAAACAAAAAACAGCAGTCTCCTGATCATGCTTGGTAATGGGGGGGTTAATTATTGAAGCCACTTACCGCATCTAGGATTTCAAATTTCTTCTTTGCCTGCAGAACATTGATCTACAATAGTGGAAGGGGGTGGGGTGGGGGGGAAGGAACAAAATGTCAAAAATGATTACAGTAGAAAAATGCTGCAAGCAGAGAACTGAAGCACTCAGACAGTAGCATACAGGCTGTAAGAGTCATTTGATTGATTGAAGGCCCAGGAAATTGAACCAATGCAACCATCTTAACATGAACTGAGGGAATTTGCCCATGTACTCTGTGAATATGAGTTTCTGCGGCAGACAGGTACGGAACTCAAACACAAAGGGGCACGGACTGTCCTCAGACCACGTACTTCCATATTTCAATGCATTTTTATAAAACAAATATGTACGCATTTTTTCCTGGTACAAAGGGGAAAGACCGATTGGATCACGCAAACCAAATTTGCAACGTGACTGTGGATTTACAACTAGGATTTACGAAGCATTTTTTAAAAAACATTTACTACCACCTAGTGGCTGACATCAGTCTTGCAGCACGGCACAGCATGGCACAGCACAGGATCCCGTGCAAAAACAGCCGAAACCCACTTGGAATTTAGCGTGAATTTCTCAGACCTTGTCTCAGAAGTCTTGGGATAGTGTTTGGACATCATTATACTGACACACTTAACTTGAAGTGAGCTGTTGGGAAACATTTGTCTACTTCTTTTAAAATTTGATGCTATAACGTAAAATGGCCTTTTTCAGTTTTCCATACCTCGTGACAGACATATGACAGACATATGGAAGTGAAAGTGAACCGAAAGCGTGTGTACTATACGTACTGCTTTCTGTTACACAACACTGCGGCCAGCAGTCACACAGTGCTAGGGTCTTCAGCCAACATCACAGCATCACTCTGACACAATGGGAACAGCCGAAGCAAAAGCAAATACGTTCGGTCATTTGAGGGGGTTCCCCGTCAAAGCGATTAAACCCCCTCTAAATAACGACGGTGACTAAGTACGTGCGCTAAATCTGAGAGGTCCTGCCTGTGCGTGACCCAGAGTCATTATCCTCTCCCCCTCCAGTCATGCACGATTAGGGCAAGGGGTTCGTAGCAAGAGAGGGCGATTATAGCGACCGCCAGCAGACACGGTTAATTATGCGCAGGAACGAGGCAATCACAGCGAATCAGTCAGCCTCTCTCCAGCGGCTATGGGGGTGACATGGTGTACGTAGGTAGATAAATATATGAGTCAATGGTAAATATTAGCTACAGCTTGTCTCTTGGTGTTTTTGCTAGCTGGCTTTTCCCACTAGTGGTGGAATATTGTTACTGCAGCAGCAGCTCACTGAAACGAGTCATTCAGCAAGCTGACATCCTTTAGTGCTGCTTCTTCTATTTGCAGCCAAAGGGAAATGAAACAAGAGGAGAAGAGAGAGTGTGCTGCCCTCTTGTGGCTCTGCTCTCCCTTATCTAGTGTCTCCTCTGTGCAATTTCATCATGAATTTTACAGAGCATTTGAACATGAATTATGGCCTTTAACCCTTTGAAGAGGTTTTCTGGAATGTTTCATCAAAGTCAGGGTTCCACTGCTTTCAGTTACTGGTAGCGATTGTTACATCAGCATCGGAATGTTCAGTTAAGAACATTCTAATCACACACTGTATTTTGTGACCTCACACCATAAAAGAGTAACGATTGGCTGATTCCTGGCGGCCTACCTGCAGCACGTAGTCCAGGGCGAGGTGGCGGAAGCACTTCCGGGTGAGGGTGAGGGTGCCGGTGGCCTCCTCCACCTCGTGGGGCTTGTTACGGGGCGCCTGGGCATTCTTCACCTGGGCGATCTCCATGTCCTCCCGCACCTTGTCGAACTGCTTCTTCGTGTCCTTGAACTTGCGGATGTCCCTGGGGGGGCAGAGCGGAGCAGGACATGAAGGTCTGAGGAGTTACAGGGGGCTGGGAATTTGGGGAATTTACGCCTCAGTTATCAGTGAAGGTCAATCCGCTGGACCCTGGTGCATTTGTCTGGACAAAAAGTTATTACTCGTTGGGAAAAGGAACCACACCTGTTTAGTTGAAGCAAACATGTAGACCAACTTTTTGGGGAATAACAAACAGGAAATTTTATTTAGGATTCTGTTCAGGGGGAAACAGTACCACCCAATACAATAGGATAATATGGGGGGTGGGGGGGTCATTTCATGTTTTCCCAAAGTTGGGGGGATCCCCTATGACAGGGCTGCCCAACCCTGTTCCTGGAGATCTACCATTGTGTAGGTTTTCACTCAAACCCTAATTTGGCACACTTGATTCTACTAATTAGCAGCTCAATGAGATCTCTAGCTGTTGAATGAGGTGTGCTTTGTTAGGGTTGGATTGAAAACCTACAGGATAGCAGATCCCCAGGAACAGGTTTGAGCAGCCCTGCCCTATGATCTACATCCATGAGTTGAATGAATTAAAGTTTAATGCTAAATGTTTAGTACATTGGTGCTAAATTTAGTACACCTAAAAATCCCATTACCGGACTTTCAATAAAAACAAAAACAAATGTCTCCTTTTGACAAGCAAAGGTTGTTTAAGGACATTCGACCTCAGCTTTGAAAGTGACATTCGTTTTCAGACTGTGCCAGGCTGATGTGCACATAATCAAATTCAGGATTGCTCTTTGCTCAGAAGTGCCAAAAACATGGCGAGTCAGATTTAAAGCTTGGCTGCTTTTCCCTGTGTATTCAGCCAGCGAGCTAACCGGGCTGAGATTCTGAGATCCATCCCTTCTAAACATAAAAACTTTTAAACAAATACTTCAATGGTTATATCTCACTATTGGGTTTCCTGTCACACGCAGTGCATGACAGTCACCAACTTGTAAGTGGATTTAGTGCATGCATATGACACACGGGACATATTCTTAAAAATGAGTTTCTGTTCTGTATCAGTGCAATGACTATGGTCACATGGGCTGGATCCGTATGTTAGCCCAGTTATTACTTATAGGCCAGCTAAGTTCTGCAGCAGACCATGCCCCATGTGTGTGTGTGTGTGTATGTATGTGTGTTTGTGTGGTGTATGTATGTGTGTGTGCATGTTCGCATGTGTGTATTGTGTGTTTGTGTGGTGCGTGTATGTGTGTGTGTGTGCCCATGTGCATGTGTGTGTGCATGTGTGTGTGTGTGTGTGTGTGTGTGGGAGTGTGTAACTGTGTAAACGTGAGTGTGTGTGCGTGTGTGTGTGATATAGAGCCCTAATCCTTCACGGTGAGAAATATTGTTCCTCTGTCATATAAATTAAGAACTCAAAAGCAAAAGGCACAGCACTCAGTGAGATTAAAAGGTGAGAGTTGGGGGGGAGGGGGCTGGGGGTTAATCCCAAAGGATGTGATCACAGAGGGAATGCTGCGAAGAGGTCAATCCCCCCCCCAACACCCCTCTACAGCTCACCCCCCTCAGGACTGTCGCCATACGGTTCCTACGGCCTTCCATGACCTTCTGCAGCTAAAGGTCGCGCCGCGGGGGCTAATCCAGGGGGATCTGCTCTGCCACATGCACGCCAGCCGCCGCAGCAGCAGACGCATCAGCAGATTGGCAGAATCGGGGCCGGTTCGGTTAATCCCACACCTCCCTGCCAGGGCCAGGGGGGCGGCAAGAGGAAGGGGGAGGAGGAACGGGGCGCCGTCGAAACCTGGGCATCGCATCGCCAAGGAGACACGCCCGTGCCTGAAGCGGCGGGGGGACGGCGGGAACAAAAGGGAGGGCCGGGAAGGAGTGACGACGATGGAAAATAAAAAACGAGTCATCGGCCGTCTCAAGGAAAAGAGGAAAACCTGAACGCGTGTGTGTCGAGCAGAGAGCTCAGTCCGAACAAGCAGCTATGCGTCCCGCTTCCCCGATGGGGAATTCGGTCTGGAGCAGACCCCGGGTTTTGCCCCCACCGGTCGATGCTGCCGGCGACACCGCGGGTGGGGCCCAAAGACGGGGACTTCCTGCGTGGCTGAAGACGGCTAACGGACGCTTACTCTACATTAGCTTCAAAAATAAACACCGTTCCACATGCCAACGGTCCGAACAACGTGGCCTGGCTTTGGTGTGTAACGGTGCTTTTTTGGGACTGATAAGAGCTGCAATCAACACAAACGCCACGTGCCTGGAGCACATCTACGCAGGTGTTTTCATTTTTTATCATGGCAAAATGGGTTTGGTAGACGCTGAAATATACAAAACCTGTAATTCGAGGAAAAGGAGCACTTCAACAAATTTAGCCGAGGCAAAACCTACACTATAATTTACAGAGCCAGCAGGCACTAAACACTGTTAGGAGTTGCACAGTGAAACAAGCATTAGATAAACACTATTTTAGTAGGAGGAGTAATAAGTACTTGGTTCAGCAGGCAAGGTTCGAGTTACTCAGGCTTCATCTGAACGCATGTGGCGTGATACTCACTCTTTCACAAAGTTGTGCAGCTGCTGCTTCACGGACCTCTGAGCTTGATCGAAGAGAATCTGTGAACACACAAGGACAAAAATGACAGTCAGACTCCCAAAAACAGATGTTGCTACGTTGCAACTGCCACAGACATTTGAAAGCAAAGAAGTCGACTGGTTTTAAAGCAAATGAGTCTTGCTGTACTTACAGATGTCCACCATTGGGTGGCGATCCCGAGCCTTATATGGAACTAAGATTTAAAACTGACGCAGGACAGCCCCCACACAAATGTGCCCACGCATAGGCACAAACACAAACACACACACACACGGGCACACACATGCATACACAAACACAAACACACACGCGGGCACACGCAGGCATGCACGCACACACGGGCACACACAGGTACACACACACACGGGCACAAATACACACACACACACAAACACACACAGCACACACACATATAGAAATGCACACGCACACCCACGCATCCCCACCACAGTGCCACGCCCCCTTCATTCTCATTCATCTCCCTGTCTGGGGGGGGGGTGGGAGGTGTGGGGGGGGGTTTATGTGATTGCTGCTGCTGCTGCTGCCGCTGCTGTAAAATAGGTCAGAGGAGCGGGAAAGAGGCTTTAGGGAGCGAGAGGCAGGAAGAGAGAGAACCCTCTCCATCACTCCCGCTCCCGACGCCGCTCTCGCAATCACACAAACGACCACGCCGGCCCCCCGTCCCGTCCACAAACAATTCATTTCAGCGCCTGAGAGGGATTAGACAGGGTCAATAAATGCCCTGCCTCCCCCCCCCTCACCTCCCTCACCCCTTTACTACAGCCATGCAGTCATGACAGGAGAGCATGCGCAAAATGACAGAAAGATTTTGAGGTGGGTGGGGGCTTTCCCAATAGGGTGGGCAAAGCTTGGGTAAATATCACATCAGAGTTTCAATGCCAGTGTGCAGTTTTTCTGTGATTTCTCAAAAAGAAAAAAATCATGTATGCACAGGTGTTGTAAATGTAAATTCTGTACGTAAGTAGGGAAGCGATATCCAGACAGTGTCAGAGTGCAAGTACCTCGGTACTGTCATCAACAACAAGCTGCCATCGAATGCCGACTCTAAGGCACGTAACAGAAGAGGCCAGTGGAGGCTATTTCTCATGTGTACCTGTAAACCTCAGGCCTCAAACGTATACAGGACTCTGCTGATCCTGTTCCACAGAATAATTCAGTGTTGTCACTGTTTATTGAATCTGTTCAGTGAATTGAGCTTACTCTGTGTAAGAGTCATTTTCTGATTGACAGTATATGTGTGTTAACATAGAGACAATCACGTGATTAAATATATCCTTTATTATTAAGCCCGATAAAGGCCTATTTCAGTAGAGACTACAGCCGCAGAGTCAGTCCATATCCAGCCACTGCACACGCCGTGGCTCCTGCTGTTCTGACCCACTGTCGTCATCTTCAGCATTGCGGATGCACAATGCTCGCGTCAGAACCCATTCAGTTACTGCAGAATGCAGCAGCCAGAGCGCTCACACACACACACACACACACCCACACACGGCTCAGAGCACATCACCCCTGTCCTGAGGTCATCTCATTGGCTCTCTGCCACTCTGCTGCCTATAAACCACTTCCTGGCCTCGGGCCTTCAGGCTGAGTCTGATTGAATCTTATTGGCCGGCGGCATTCTGATTGAATCTTATTGGCCAGCTGCACCCTGGACTCGGCAGCTGCTGATCGTCCCTCAGCTGCTCAAATGGCCCTGCACCTCATCCAGGGAATACGAGTCAGAGCTGCATCAAACGGCTCTTTTTCCCTTTATGGTGTAAGATCACATAGCCTACATGATTAGAATGTTCTTATCTGAACATTCTAACGCTGATGTCACAGTCACTACTGGTAACTGAAAGCAGTGTAGTTCTAGAACACCGACTTAGCATTTTAAAGAAAAGGAAAAAAAAAAATACGTTCCAAAAAGACGGCTCTTCAATGGGTTAAATCAAGCTTTTGGCGCCTATACACCTGGTACAGATGCTGATTGTGCCTGGCTAAATAATGAATAAAATGTTTACCACAAAAACATGAACAGTGAGCACGTTTTGGGTTTGGAGCACAGAAGAGGGACGCTCGGGCTGAGGAGTACTTCATCGCTATGTAAACTCCAGGTTCCAAATAAGGGAAGCAGCTTTAAGAGAGGAGAGCAGGATAACACAGCAATCAATCCTCCCGGAGGACTGGCAGCCCGCACGGCTCTCACACGCGGCATTGCCAGCCCTTCCCCCTGATTAAGAGCGCGGCTCCCCGTCTAGACGAGAATCAGCGCCATTCAACCGGTCCTAAATATGCTGATTATAAACACCGGGCTCGGTTCCTCACACGCACAAAAACACGGCACTCGGTGTGCCCTCCTCGCGGCTTTGTAACGAGTTTTGGGAGGGGGGGTGGGGTGGGGGGGGGTGTGATTAGCCGCCGTGTTTTGGCAGGACGTTCACCACCTCCGCCAGCCCGACCGCGGTTAAATCTCAGGACGCCGGTAAGCCGCTGACGCCTAGCGCTGTGTGGGCAACCCGTCTGATGGGAGCCGCTAAGCGCTAACGCGTCGGAAAAAACGCTCCCCAGAACTCCCACGCGCGATTCACGCAGGCCACAGCGCCAACAGGGGAGGGGGCGAGGGGAGTGGGGCAGTGGGTCCAAAGATCGTAGTAAGCCAGGCGCTATAACCAGTACACTCCTTCCAGGGAAAGAATAAAAGATTAAAGAATGAGAAATCTGTCGGTTATACCAGACTGACGGGACGGGCCTGTATGAGGGGCAGACTGTCTGTCCCACACCCTCTCTGTCTCTCATTGTTACAGTGTGAGGAGTCACATGGCTGGCCCAGTGGAGGAATGGGTTCACTGCATTAAATAAATAAATCTGGCAACCCCCCCAACCACCCACCCCCATACACTCACACACACACACTCACACACACACACACACACACTCTCAAGCATACCCACACACACACACACACATACTCTCAAACATACACACACACACATACACAGACACAGACACACACACACACATACACACACGTGCACACGTACACTCTCTCTCATACACACACACGTGCACACATACACTCTCACACATGCACGCACACACACACACGCACATGCTCACACATACACATACACGCACACACACTCTCACACACACATTAATGTGGGAGATTTTCCGAGCTCATTCCTTTCCTCCTGGCTGGCGTTTCCATGACCGCGGATTCCGAACGGCCTGCTGCAAAAATCCCGCCAATTTTTTTTCTCCATTCCTCCCGTGCCACGGGACAGCAGAGCAGAGACACAGGAAGCGAACATCGCTCTCATCTCAGTCATTCCCAGGCCTGCTTCCCATTCAGCTAAACACCGCTTACTGCGGGGGACGTGAGTGGAACGATTTCAACTAGCCCAGGAATGCCTCCATTATAATTCCCATCTAACACGATACCACTCTTCTCTGGATTCTGTCACTGTGCGTCTGAGTGTGCAGTGTGTCCACCGTGACACCTCGTTACCCTCCGTGTCCAATGGCACAAAATGTAAATAGGGTGCATTTATTTTAAAATAATAATTCATTTACTTCATATCTTCAGACAGACAGTATCTCAGAGTTCCATGTTTGTTTATTTGCACACGAGAGCTAACACTGTGGTGGGCTTTGACAGTAACACAAAGCTAAGCTTGTGTTCCATTGTCTTTGGACCAGAATGGTGTGTGTGTGTGTGTGTGTGTGATTGCAATCAATTTATTTTTTCTATTTTTCTGTGACCGTAGAGAATTATTTTGTCTCTTTATAGTTATGCTATTACAGCGATAGTCATGAGATTCTTATGGTTTTCATTATGGAAGTTATTACCATCGCTGCCTTATCTTCCCCATTATTGTGGCTGAGCTTAATACAAAGCACTTCTAGGTAAAGTGTTCAAGCAATTTGGTTGTTTCTTCCCATTTTAACAAGTTTCTGCTCATTTCCTGTTTCCAGTGCAGTGATGACCTGTTAAAAAGACAACAACTGCATTAAAAAACCGATTCGACGTTTAAAATCATGTAAGTAGTTGGACAGATCTACACACTTGAGTGTTTTTGCTTGGCAGCATAATTATGGCATAATTATGGCAACATCATTTGGTAATTTGCCACTTTAGCAAGTTTTTCCTGTCAGTGACATTTCTGTAAACACCCCCCATTGTCTACTCCATCATTTCTTGTTGCTATTCAGAAGCTGTAAGTTTTGGCAGAAGGACCGTCTTAGAGATTAACTCCAACTGATGTAACAGACTGGCTTTAGAATTCTTATGTTTTGTCTGGCATAACGAGTGTACATATTTGCCACATCAACTGTTATAGTTATAGATGTGGCAAATATGGTATTGCAGTGACTAGACTCTGGATTAGCTAGGCACATTCATCCATACCCTACTGTAAGCCAATGAGCACCAGTTCAGGGTGTAGGAAGGATGTGGTGTGTGACTGCGTCTCGCTGGGTCTCTGCTGTGGCAGACGTGTCTCAGCTGCGTTCGCTAATGCAACACGGTGTCGCGGATCAGTGCAGATCCCAACAACATCCCAGCTGGCCCGCAGTGGAGCAGAAAAAACTCAATCTTTCTTCCTCTTCTTCTGGGGATTTATTTCTTCCAAAAGACACTGACATAGATGATGAAAGAGGAGGCGAACTGGTGCCCCCACGCTGGGGACACACAGTCCACACCGAATCCAAACCAGACAGACAGACGGACAGATTTATTCCAGGGTCCCGTTAAAATTCATCAATGTAAATTGTTTTTTTTTTTTTCGACAAACACTGACCTTTGCACACACCCCACCTGAGACAGTGTGGAAAAGCAGCTGGGACAACATTCTACTGCCCAGAGCTCCCCTGTTCTACTGCCCCAGAGAAGAGCTTCCCCACATCCTCACAATGGCCAAAGATGCCCCTGCTGGGCACTCAAACACCGATCAACTGAAATGACCCCCCCATCGACCCCCATCCAGGTGAATGATGAATGATGCGCTCCCTGCTGCTCTACCCAGCCCCGTGTGCCAGACAGACGGTTACTCTAATTACTGCCTGTGGGAGATGGGAGGAGACTGCCGGCTGCAGCCACTGTTAATCTCCTGCATTTACAAGGGCGTCTGGGGAAAAAGAAAAAAAAAAAAAACTGGTACAGCACCACGTTCAGTTGGGAAACCGCCAAAATCATTAGGTGCAGCCTTTTAAGAGGATAACCCCTTTAGTGCTAAGGAGTGCTATTGGGCAACGTGCTGTGAAAGAAATCCTGCCACAAATGCAGTGGCTAGGAAGACTGGCTTAGGGAGGTTGCGAGTTTGAATCCAGGACAGCACTGGTGCTGCATGCCTGAGCGAGGCACAGCACGTCGCCTGAACCACCGTAGCAATCATCCGGCTTCACAAGTGGACGGCAGTCCAGACAGGCACTGGGTAAGGCTGTCTGCCAGGCCAGGAAGTGATGTAATGTACCGTAATGCCCACGCGACAGCTTCCAAACAAGATTAGAGGTTTGGGAGGCGGCTGGGTGATGTGCTGCGTGACATCAGCAGAACGAGCAGCCATGCTATTGGCTAAAGGGTAAAAGGATGATCAGCCGAGTGGGGCCAGGGTGTCGCGGTTCATTTCAACGGCCAGAGGCGCATTCCGAATCGGCGCACTTGCCTACGATTGAGTACACTCGTTGAGTACACTCAGCGATTGAGTACACTCGTTGAGTACACTGGATGAGAATGTAGTGAACATCGTGTGCTTAAAATGCCAGGATGGGATAAGTCCCGGGACTGATTTTTTGGGGTTTTGCTCAGTATATTGGGGAGCATGCTTCTCAGGAAGTAAACGACCATTTTGGTCCCATAAATATGACGCGCATCTTCGTCTTAAAAGCGAGGCACAGCATCGCAGACACTTCCACATTAGGGCTGGAATACAGTATGGAGGAAGTCGTTTTTTTTGCATACTGCCCCTCGCATATGCACTAAACAGTACGCAGTATGCTTAGTGGACGGTCCGGTATGTGGCGCCACCTGCAGGGAGGAGGACTACTGCACCACGTCATACAGTGGGGTATCCATGGCGATGCAGCGGGGGCGGGTGGCAACCGCTCCTCCGCGGTTTTACTCACCAAGCTCAACGGTTTTTAGATTACTATTCTGACCCGTGTGACCTAAGGGGTGGAAACAGTAATTACATTAAGAGATTAATTAATGAGGATGGCATTGCGTGAAATCCAGCTTTTCACTGATGGCTAAATCAGGCCCGAGTACCCAGGGAAAAGTACTGCGGGGTGCTGATAAAGCACTCCTTCACCCACTCCCAGGACTTTAAAAAAAAAATGAAACCATGTCTGTAAAGAGTGAAAATCTCCTTCAGTTAGCAGTGGGTGGCTGCAATCCACAGGCTCTAGAGGCTTGCGGTTAAGAGCACAACCATCGACTGCGGCCGAACGGAGCGCGGAAATGCAGAAACGAGTGTTTTTCACGACGACGTTGCGCAACCCACGACACCGGAACCCGGGAGTACTCCGGGGCAGCTGGGTCCTCGTAAATCCTGACGTGGACGCACCTCACAACTGCGGTTAAATTGCCATAAAACGGAAAATAAGTTAAAAAACAAGAAGAACAGGAAGAAAAGGGAGGGTCCAAGAAAGAAAGGATTACCAGTCGTTGGGTCAACACATTAAAAAGCCACAAGTCCGTTATGCCACAGCCTCGGAATTTCCTCCGTCACAGAATGGCGAGGTCGCCATGGTAACATACGAGTCCACATGTAGCTCCTGCCTGCAATCTCCCCGAAAACCCTTTCCTCACTCGCTGCGTTTCCACATTAAAAACCCTCCTCCTCCCAAACGAACGAACGGATCTTGACTTGATCAGAGCCATCGCCTCACACATACGCACACCGCTCACTGAAACCAAACACCGGGTCACCATCGCTCACCAGGTCCCCATGAATACCGGCTTCCTCTCCCGGGCTCCACATGATTTAACTGAGGCGCTACTGCACATCGCTTTGAGTTGTTTTCAGGAGAGCCGTCTCCCAAAAAGGCTGTACATGAAGGCTCTTGCTCAACAGCCACAGAGGACAGCAGGACATGTTGGACCATTGAAACCCAAAGGATGCTAAAACCACATGAACAGCTATTCCCCACCGCACGTGCAGGACTGGTACACGCCCCTGGTCGGTGAGTAACGTAGTTTCGCAACGATGGGCCCGGGAGAGAAGAGAACGCCCGTCCGCATTAGTGCTTCAAGATGTGGTGACGTCACGGCGTCGGCCTCTCTGCGGACCCGTCCCGTGATCAGCGGCCTTCGCGAGCGGCCTCACTGCGACGGCGGACGGGACGGCGACTCACCGTGTGGTAGTTGACGATTTCCTGGAGACGCTCCCCGCACTTCTCCAGGCACTCCTGCAATGAGAGCAGAGCGTAGGGCGTTACGGTCGACCACAAGAGATTCACTCGATAAGAGATGCACTCAAGAGATACACTCGCTCACAACAAGATAAACTCGTCCACAACAAGAAATATCCTTGTTCACAACCAGCGATGTGCTCGTTCACAACAAGGTACACTCGTTCACCAGAGATTTCTTTGTTCACAACAAGAGATACACTTGTTCAGAATAACTCATATGCTTGTTCACAACAAGAGATACACTCATTCACAACCACAGATACACTCATTCACATTGAGAGATACACTCATTCACATGAGACACTCATTCACAAAAAAATATTCACAAATTCACAGGAGAGAACCCATGGGATATAAAGGACAACGCACCCGTAGGGTCTATAGTGAACGGTTTAACAGAAAGGGCACAAACACCACTCCGGCAGGAACTGTCGACACGGTCAAGACACTGAAGTAGCACAACGTAACTTTGGACGTCCGATTCCACTTCATGACGGAAAAAAAAAGCAGAAGAGTTTTCGGTTTAATAAAACATTCGGCTTAAGGCGATCAGGGAAAAGCTGCAGGGGAGCCAGAAAGGCCTTAAAACAACTTCCCCTTGGCGGCAGAGAGTCTGCTCGCACTCCCGGGGAGCCGCCTGGATCTGCTCCTGCTCCGGCCCAGTCACGGAGCCAAGAACCGGTGAGCCTACGGACCTGAGCCTCCCTCTCGCTGACTAATCTCTCCCAAAATCAGGATTCAAAAACACCGACCCAGCCAAAGCCTCAAAGCAGGATGCTGCTAGCTCACATCCCAAAAAAAAAAAAAAAAAAAATCTAAGAAAGTAGGGAGATATATTTTATACGATTTCTGCATGTTGCCTGTGTAAAATGAAAACAGACCCTCAGGTATCCGTACAGACCAGCCACTGCTGACAAACGTGGAAAATGGACAATACAACTTCAGGTTTAGGACCGACTATAAATATCAGAATTAGGGATAAGAAAGAAGGTTCAATGAGAGTAATGTAGATATGTGCTGATGAAGCAGGGGTGCAGGATTCTGTGCCAACATCCACTCTTTCATTAGCTCAATCATATCTTCAACTGACATTTTGTATAAGCACCAGTTACAGCCACAGACTGGAATCCCTTTGAAGAGCAGGTTTCTCCAGAACTCCACTGCTCTCAATTACCAGCAGAGACTGTGACATCATCATTAGAATGTTCAGTTAAGAACATTATGATCACGTATTTGTGCTCTCACACCTTACAGGAATAGGAGACATCAGCCGGACCCCCATAGCCCTAAACCCCTTACCGAGATCATCTGGTCATTCTTGCACTGCTGGGACAGGTCCCGGACGCCGGTGACGAAGAGCTTGTTGGCGCTGACGTACGCCCGACCCGCCTCGATCATCCCACTGCATAGCTTCACCAGCTGGAAGAGGGAGGGAGAGAACAGAACAAGAACTTCATCATCAGCCAGCCCCGAGAAGGTCTGTTCTTGGCATGAGCACAATTCGGTTTGCTGTTTTCAATCAACGCACGCGATTAATCTTAAGATAAATTAACAAGCATGGGGAAACCCTTTGAGTCATTTTGCTCCAGACACAAAAAACGAAAGGATCAGTAACTGAATGTGATGTTTTCCCCCTTGCGGACTCAGTACAAAAGGGTAATTACAAGCCTATTTATCTCCAGTTATTGTATCATTTTTTCAAAATGATACAATCAAAAGAAACAGGCCTTTGTATGTGGTAGAAAAAACACAGCCTTCAACCAACAAAACTTCAGACTTTTTTTTGGGAAGGAATTATGTCAAACACATTCCAAGTCATCAAGAAGCCGCGGTTAAACACAATGTTCTCAGAATAAGCGTGTCATTTCTTTTCCTGAATAGCCTCAAACTGGGCCTCCCAACAGTCCTTCACACAGATGTAATGAGGAGGTGTGAAGCAATGGGGGCACTGGCATGTTCCAGGCCATTAAGCTCAGAGGCCTAACATGAGTCATGGCATCGAAAAGCCATTCTATCCCACCGGGGCTTCGGGAACAGAGCCAAGCGGCCTTCCCCAAGTGGCCTTCCCCGGCCTTCCCAGCAACAGGTGTGAGGGGCCATATCTGCACCCTCGCGGCGGCGATATTGCGCGCGATGCAAAAGCCTCCAAGCCCCACTCCTCGGCTCACAGATGCTAAAAAGCCATCAGGCCCGGCTCAGTGATCACAAGGCCCACGGTACGCTTGCAGGTTTGCCCCAAGCCTCCAATCACAGCCCGAAGAGCGAGGGCGTGCGCCTGTTCCCTGTACTGCCGGCAACCAATGAAACGGCGCAGCAACTGGAGGAACCGACCAATGAACTGCCACCCTAACAAAAGCAATACATTGCAATGAAACAAATCATTTTTTTTAATGCCGTTACTGATGCTTTGGATTATGGGTACTACAGATGTGAAGAACAGAAGACAAATGATAAAATAGTAAATGCTGAATTAATACTGGAATGTGTGATATAAAATATCTAGCGTGTGCATCACATTCAGTCAACAGATGCTCTTATTCAGAATCTATAGACCGTATACTGGAACGATAGCCATAGTGCGCTTGGCCATCTGTCGCCACAAATCATACTGTGGGCCAAAGCTTGCGTTTGTGTGCTTGAGATGCGGTTACACGCCTATTCGCCGAAAACATGCGAACAGATGATTTATGTAACGTGAAGTACAGTATCAAACTTCCTGTTTCCACTTCGTTACACACGACACATGCCGCCGTGTGATATACAGCCAAGTATTCAACATTTTAAAAAATGGCTCTCCAGTGGAGGGGCAGGGCTAAACTAAAGCGTTCACACAGCATGGGCATTCTCCTAGACAGCCCTGGAACAGGTGATCGGATGTCAAGGTACCCGTCCGTTATTCCGGAAGATTCTGGCACGTTCCGGCCCAGGCCGCCCAGCACAATGCCCCCGTTGTCGGGTGGATTTAGAGAAACCAGTCCGGCTGGCTGTATGTGGAGCTGTGCGTACCGAATGGGGGGGAGGGGGGGCAGTGCCGTGGGGGGGGCAGCTACGGGCGGGGCACACACGGATCCCCACCTGCAGCCCCGTTTCAGGTGGGGTGACGCACCAACCCCCAGGATGTTCAACCCTGCCCCGCACTATCACACGTGAAGAGACCCATTGTGTCACAGCTTTGGCCACCACACCAACAATAACAAGAACAGCGTCCTTAAGAAAATATGACGCAACCGGCAGAGGAAGATCATTTTCGAGAGAATTAGCAACCGTGCGACAGGCGGGTCATTTTGGCTTCCCCTGGGCGGGCTAAACCCCTCCTCTAACAGCTGGTGTGCAGCCAGCCTTACACCCTCTCCTCCGGATAATCCCCCCCAAAAAAAGTTCCCCCGGGGAGCCCCAGCGGGACGATGGAGCGCCTCGCGTCTCGCTTCAGGGGAAGTAACCCCAGCTGCTTCCCGACGGAGGGAAAGAGGAACCCCCTTTTTTCCATCCCAGGTTCTGTTTTCCTTTTTGCTCTCCTAAGGATAAAGATTAGCGGGGCAGTGGGACACGGAATCGCTCGGGGGGGGGTTCAACACGCGTGAGCCGCGTGTTGGTTTACACGTGAGCCGGGTGTGGCTACGCTAGCGCCCGTTTACCAAAGACACGGGAGAAGAGGAGGAACCTTACGACCTGACCCCTTTCGCCCTGTCATTCCCTTCAACACCTGATCTGATAATCTGATGACCTCACAACCACCCCACATTATCTCATGGGGAAAGAATGCCGTTTTAAATCAACACAAACTGCAACCACAGAAAACACAACCAGGCTGACTGTGTGTCCTCACTGAGAGCCTCTTTTCTGCAGGACAGATATTTTCCCGTAACAGACATCACGTGCATGTTGGTGTTCTAGACCGGGGTCAAATACGTATTTGTTTTGGATTCAGATTGCGGAGCAGATTGGGTGATGACATCACAGCGGTTACAGCCAAACATCAGGCTGCGACAGGACACTTAAAAAACATGTCAGACACAATCCTGCTCCTCGACCTCCCTGAAATGTTAAAAAAACTCCACATTTAGAGCACAGTGATTACATTAGACATTTGAATAATCTGTCTGTATGTAGACCACAACGACGCACTACTACTATTACTACAGAGATTGCTTACACCTCATGCAATTCCAACCAGGTTGAAGATAATGTCCTAGGTTGCCCTTGGCAGCAAGGGAATCAAAGGTAACTTGGCCCCATAAACCTGAAGCATGCAGCTGGACACACGAAGGCCTGTGCTGAGTTGTGAATTTCATCCCTACTCTCATACAAAAAAAAAACAGGCAATGTTGAGGGGCTCTGTCTCTTTCAACTAATGGTACATGATTAGCTAATTTCAGAGACCCTAACCCTCAGTCAGTCAGTGGCTGCAATTACTGTAGTCCTGTCACACATAAAGCACAGGGGACATCATTTCGAGTGTAAAAACACCGCATTACAGCCGTAATAAACATGCGCCCGTTGTCAGGTTGTATAATAGTGAACGTTAGCGTCTTTCACAGCACGACAGGACAGGCTGAGGAACGGCCGTCTGACATAGCGCTTTTTCCTCCCGGATACCTCCAGCCTCCCGGATACCTTAACGACAAAGAAATGAGCTCCGCACTTTCCACAAACAAGTCAACGAGCTGCCGTTCCCTGACGCCATTCCCCAGTCGGTAGGGCTTAATCTGTTAGCTTTCATTTGGAAGTCATTACTGTAAGGGAATGAATGCTTAATTGATACACGCCTGGTTGCTCTTAAAGTGATTTAACAGTTATGTTAATCTCAATTAAACTAGTCTGGTCCCTAATTCAATTTCACCTGAGGGGACAAATGTATTATGGGACACAGATACTTCCAGGTACACAATGTTTTAATACACAGTGTTAAATGTTTGAAATCTATTTTGTGTCTGAATGAATGTAATAGCCGATCGTGCCAGCTAATTTTGTATAATGCCAATTGACCATGGGCTACAAAATAGATTTATCTATCTTATATATCCTGGTACAATGTCCCCCCCTTTCCCTCATTGTAAAGCTAAATATCGGAGGCTGCAGTATAGATTAAACTAAAACAAGACTCTTAGTTATGACTTAAATTTAGTTATTGTGACTTTGGAAATATAGATTGGAGAGAGAAAAAAATCTGATTTGACAGCACTTCACAGTATCGTCCAATTCAAAATAAGTCGTCACATCAATGGTCACGGAGGAGGAGGAGTTAAGTCCCAGTGAAACCATCAAACTCCAAATGATCTTTTGCTGATAGAGAGGAAAAGTTTGGTTTTGACGCATGAAATACAGGTTGCAGCGAGAATGCTGAGGAGATACAAACTGGTAAAATCTTCTGTCTCGCCATGGCAACCTCAGATAAATATACACCTAGTCCGGAATGCTACGTGCTGCATTTCTACAAGAACTGGAGGCTTACTGCCGAGTCACTGCCAGGCTGTTTTCAGGTTGAGTTGTCTGTACTACTCATATTCTATTTTTCATGAAAACTATGTTTCTTTTTTTTTTTATATAGATGCAGCGACATCAAGTTGCTGTAAATGGCACTTCAGAGAAACACATCAAATGTTGAACCAGGTACGATACACTACATTGCCAAAGGTGTGTGGACACCCCTTCTAATTAGCAGTACTGGCTATTTCAGCCACACTCATAGCTAACAGGTGCATAAAATCAAGCATACAGCCATGCAGTCTCCATTGACAAACATTGGCAGTAGACTGGGTTGTACTGGAGAGCTTAGTGACGTTCAACATGGCACTGCCATAGGATGCCACCTTTCCAACAAGTCAGTCTGTCAAATATCTGCCCTGCTAGAGTTGCCCCGGTCAACTGCAAGTGCTGTTACTGTGAAGTGAAAACATACAGAGGAGCAACAACAGCTCATCCACGAAGCGGTAGGCCGCACAAGCTCACAGAACGGGACCGGCGAGCGCTAAAGAGCGTTGCGTGTAAAAACCATGTCCTCGATTGCAACACACTTCAGAGTTCCAGACTGCCTCTGGAAGCAACGTCAGCACAAAAGCTGTTTGTCAGGAGCTTCATGAAATAGATTTTCATGGCCGAGCAGCCACACATAAGACTAAGATCACCATGTGCGATGCCAACCGTCGGTTGGAAGTGGTGTAAAACACACCGCCATTGGACTCTGGAGCTGTAGAAACGCGTTCTCTGGAGTGATGAATCATGCGTCGCTATCTGGCAGCCTGACGGATGGATCTGGGTTTGGCGGACTGCATGGTGCCAAGTGCCAACTCTAAAGTTTGGTGGAGGAGGGATAATGGCCTGGGGCTGTTTTTCATGGTTTGGGCTCGGCCCCCTAGTTCCAGAGAAGAGAAATCTTAATGCTACAACATACAATAACTTTCTAGAGAATTGTGTGCTTCCAACTTTGTGGCAACAGTTTGGGGATGGCCCTTTCCTGTTTCAGTATTACAATGACCCTGCTCACTCAGCAATGTCCATAAAGAAATAGGCTGCTGAGTTTGATGGGGAAGAACCTGACTGGCCTGCACAGAGCCCTGACCTCTACCCCATCAAACACTTTTGGGATCAACTGAAACGCCAAGGCCTTGCGCCCAACATCATTGCCCGACCTCACTAATGCTCCTGTGGCAGAACGGAAGAGAATCCCCACAGCCATGTTCCAAAATCTACTGGACAGCCTTCCCAGAACAGTGGAGGCTGTTACAGCAGCAAAGGGAAATCCAACTCCATATTAATGCCCATAGTTTTGAAATGAGATGTTCAAAAAATCCATGAGGGTGTGATGTTCAGGTGTCCACATACTGTTAGAAACGTAGTGTACATTGTGTCATTGACGTTTGCGTTATCAAGAAGCAGGAAAGTGGCAAGACAACACAGGAATGTGTGCAGGACATTTCCCAGACAGCTGATCTCAAAGAAATACATTTTAAAAATGACAAAATGAAATGACAGGCGTGAAAAACCAGAGGCCAGAAGCAGATGCCCATGGGGGAGCTCAGTGAGCACCTTCTGTCAAAACTGAAAATGGTGGAAATACGTGCCCCCCCTCCAACAGCCCCCCCTCAGCAGGCCCCTCCCACAGGACCAGCCCACAGGCCTTACCTTATCTAGCTTAGCTTCGATTTCCACCACGTCTGTCTCCACTTCATCGATGTTCGCCCTGCGTAAAAAAAAGAGGAAAAAAAGCAGAAACCGGTTTTGAGTGACACAAATACACACTTCTCATTTCCCCGCTCGAGATGCACAGACATAACGTGCTCCCCGTCAGTGCGCAAAAGGGGCCACTTCCGAACCCTTTGCACAGATTCGACGGAATCACAAGTAAGCGTTAAACGACTTGGAAAAAAAGAAAACATAACAGTACGCGCCGCTGCACCCCTCGCAATCAATAGCAAAGTCAGCCTTGAATAAAACGATGAATTATTTATTTGCTTTGCATATGACCATTATTCAGGCCGGCCTACACAACTTGCATCTTACATACAGGAGGACATTTACTGAAGCAAGTCATGCTGGGTGCAAGAGTGCAGCTCCTCCCAGCAATCTGCTTCCTCTATGTCCAGTTCTCTCACCGCTCCTCCACAAAAACACAGCCATAGCCAAAATCAGCCCAACCCAGCCCAGCCCAAACACGATGGCTGTGGGTTGGGCTGATTTGGGCAGTAAACCCTTTCTAGGTGGAACAGATCAAAGCTCGGGTGGCAGTTTTGTGACTGGGACAGCAGTGTGTTCGGGCACCACATAGTGAAGGGGTTTGGGTTTGCACCCCCATCCATCATCACCCCCCCACACCCAGGACTACCACACCCTGAAGACTGAGGTCAGGGTGTGACCCTCCGGGGTGGGGTGGGGACCCAACCCCCATCAGAGGAACGCCTGCTTTAAAGCCAGATCATAGGGAGCTGTTCAGGAGGTGGAGGTGGAGATGGAGACGGGTTACAGCCAATATTACAGAGCAGCCTGCCCAGGAATTCCTGTGAGCAAGGTGGGAGGGGCTATATTTCTACACACACACACACACACACACACACACACACACACACAGACACACACAGACACACACAGACGGACACACACACAGACGCACACACACACACACGCACACACACACGGACACACACACACACACTCACACACTTCTGGAAGCTATGAGCAGGCAAACCACTTGTTACTTAAGCATGAAACGAGATGCATTCCGTCCATCAGAAGTGAGTCCGCCCACACATCCGCAGTCAAGGTTACTATTATGATGGCACGCCACATGAAGGCTCTTATCCCGCATGCCATGCAGCAGCGTCAGCTGGTCAGCACAAACTGGAAGAGCATTAAAAACCACACGAGCTGAATCATAGGAACGCAGTGGTGAAAGAGAAATGCAGTCCTGTGGCCAGAAAGACTGCACTATGTGTGTGTGTGTGTGTGTGTGTATGAAACAGCTGTGCAGTTTGTGTGTCATAGCTGTGCAGTCAGTGTGGTATTACTGTGCAGTGTGTGTAGAATAGCTGTGCAGAGTGTGTAGAATAGTTGTGCAGTGTGTGGGGTATTACTGTGCAGTGTGTGGGGTATTGCTGGGCAGTGTGTGTGGTATTACTGTGCAGTGTGTGTGGTATTACTGTGCAGTTGAGCTCAGAGAGGTGGTCATGTTCCACTGGGGCAGAACGGGAGCCAGCTGAGGAGCTCAGTTAGCCGCGGAGCTCAGTTAGCCGCGGAGCTCAGTTAGCTGAGGAGCTCAGTTAGCCGCGGAGCTCAGTTAGCTGAGGAGCTCAGTTAGCCGCGGAGCTCAGTTAGCTGAGGAGCTCAGTTAGCCGTGGAGCTCAGTTAGCTGAGGAGCTCAGTTAGCTGAGGAGCTCAGTTAGCTGAGGAGCTCAGTTAGCCGTGGAGCTCAGTTAGCCGTGGAGCTCAGTTAGCTAAGGAGCTCAGTTAGCTGAGGAGCTCAGTTAGCCGTGGAGCTCAGTTAGCTAAGGAGCTCAGTTAGCCGCGGAGCTCAGTTAGCTGAGGAGCTCAGTTAGCCGCGGAGCTCAGTTAGCCGCGGCTCACGCTTTGGGAGGAACGCTCCAGACATTTCAGCACAGCTTGAGCATCCGCGGCAAACACCTACCGGGAGCGTCAGCCGTCCGAGCTGCCCTACGCCCCCTTCAGCCTCGCCATGCACCCCCTCCCTCCTCACCCTTCCTCACCCCACACCACCCGTGCACTCCCTCTGACCCGGCTGTGCACTCCCTGTAGCTTTGCCATGCACTTCCTCCCACCTCATCGTGCACACCCTCCTGCCCGCTGTGCACGCCCTTCCCCCCCAGTGTACCCCAGCCTCCGACCCTGCCGTGCACTCCCTCCCGCCTCCTCGTGCACGCCCCTGCCACACGTGCCCTCCCACCACCCCCACGCGGCCTCTTCCGATGTCTCCTTAGATAGACAGATTTAATCCCGCCTGGCTGCGTGCTTCAGGCCTGGCCAGCCGAGCGCAGAGGCACGTGCACCGCTCCTCCTCTGAGGTCTGTCTGAGAGCGTGCGTCCAAGCGGGAGAGAGAGAGAGAGAGAGAGAGAGAGAGAGAGAGAGAGAGAGAGGGAGGGAGAGAGAGAGAGAGAGAGAGAAGAGAGAGAGAGAGAGAGAGAGAGAGAGAGAGAGAGAGAGAGACGCGCTGTGATGCGTGGGCCCGATGAACAAACGCACTCAGACAAGCGCACCGTGTGCCCACAGCGTGCCAGGAAGCCTAACGCCGCGCTGAGCTGACAGGTGCCGTCGCTCGTGCAGCCGAGCACACGCTCAGCTAGGTCATTCGATTACATTACCTAACTGCCGCTTCCTGTTTTCCAAACAAAGACAGTACACACAGACTTTACTCTGGAAGTACTGCCATATCAGTAAAGTGAATAAGTAACTCAATGTCCTATAATACACTGATAATACATTATAAAATTTACCTTTGAAAACAATGTGAGATATTATATTTATCCACTAATAATGGTCAATAGGCTACAGTGTTGTATTGAGATTCAGTTCTTGGTCTCTCAAGCTTGATCACACCATGATATTTTATTTTATTTATTTTTATTTTTCTACCTCAGAGGAGGTAAAAAACTGGCAAATCCAAGACACAGCTTTCCTCAAGTCCACAGTCTGTCATCAACAGCGACCGAGGTGCATCTTCTGGATCCTTCCATCACCGCACACCCCTGAAACCCCGCACCCGTGACTGTCACAGTTCACCCAAAAAAGGCTGCCAAAGAAGGGGCTCAGTCTCCCCGGTGCGCGTGAGAGCCTGTGAAAGAGACCGTGTCTGTGGGAATGCCTTTCATCTCCCACCTTCACATCTGTGAGCTACAGAGACATCTCACTTCACTCAGTCGCTGCACGGCTTCCTGGGTAAAAAAAATAAAAAACTTCTCACAATAAGAGACAGGGCTTCCCGCGGGTGTGAAGCAGCGGAAGGCTCCGCACCTCCGCTGCATTCACGAGCGCCTCCCCAACGTCTGAGAAGACACGATAAAAACCTCAGACTCAGATCTCCATGACAAGAGGGAAAAAAAGCAGGGTGGCACCATTTAACAAAACTGGCATTGTGTAGTCATGTTTTTGCCTGGCCAGGTGTGGGCTACACCATGTGAACACCACGGCTTGCCGCTTCACTCCACCACTGCTTACCCTCTGAGGCACCTCCCCCCCCCCTCCACTAACTGCTATCCTGGGGGAAACCATGACAGACAGACTCTGAAGGAGATGCGCTCTGAGAGAGGGAGATGGAAATGTCAGCGGCCATCTTGGCTCAACATCACACGGACAGCTTCATCAGCCCTAAGGGCGAAAATGTGCCACGGGCCGTGCGGGGATGGCAGAGCCCCACGCTCAGCCGTGATTGGCTGAGCGCTTCTCCCCATCCATCCCTCAGCTGCCTGCCCTCTGGATGCGTGCTCAGTAAGGGAGGGGGGTTAGCGTGAGGGACAGCTGCTAGCCCCCCCCTCCCTTCCCTCCCCTCCCCATCACAAAGTGCTCCCCCCCCCCTCCATTTGGCAAGCACGTGGCTCTCCAGTAATGGAGTCGCCTGCCGCGGGGGCTGATCGTCATGGCAACCCCTAAGTGGGCCGGAGCTGCTGCCGTTGGGAGTCTGTGCCCACTCAGGCCAGAAGGTTCCAGAATTTGACGGTCAGCAGTAATGGCAAATCAATAGGCCCCCAGTCGTCACCAGGCCTTTTAGTGCACCTCTCCACCTCTAACGGATTAGCTTTATGCTATGCACACCACATTCAAAATCAATCTCAACAGTTTAAATACACACAACAGGAGGGAGTGGATATTTATTTATTTATTTTTTTTCATGGGGGAGGGGGGGGCAGGGGGGCCTAAAAATCAAGATTTTGATGATAGGAATGGCAAGAAAAGCTTTTTTGCCAGCATGCCCACACACTGATCAGTAGAGGTAAAAAATTGTGAGATATTATATTATACTATATTATATAGCATGAGCAGATAGGGTGCTAATAAAATGGAATGGCCGTGCTCTTGCTGTGTCCCACTCATGGGCTGACAGTGTGTCTCCAGGGAAGGTGAGCTCATGGTTTTAGCCACCCAACTTCTCAGAGGGTATAAAAACAAAGGCAGAGGTCCACTGAAATGAGGTGTGGTCTTTATTAAGGATGCTGCCCTGCCATTCCATAATAGAAAAAAAAATAGGTTGGGGGGGGGTGGTGCTTGTACCAACAACACAGCAACGTCCGCTGTGTGGCTCAGGGGTTAAAGGTCACGGCCACTCCCTTTCACCTGGGAGGGTAAACGGACAGCTGATCGTTCAGAGAATGTGCCGCTCGGCTTTGGGGCAGGAAGACAGGCCACGCCCACCGGCACATTGTCAGACCAGGAGCGCTTTAGGCTTCAGAAGGAACGGGGGGGGGTGCAGGTGGCCATAAGCGCGCTGGGGGATTGCTGTGACCCCCCCTCTCCCCGCTCCCCCACTTCCCCCCGCACGCGGAGCCGGTGGCCCCACACGCGCACCAGCAGGTGGAACAGTGTAACCAGGGGGAGGCGGGCACAGGTACTGACCCATGAACAGCAGCGGCGTCGGCGCCAGCTGGGCCCGCTGGCGGACCGTGCGGTGCAGCGGGAGACGCGTCATTCTGTCGTCGTCTCTCAACAGCCATCCCGCCATCCCGCCATCCGCCAGAGCGGAATCGGAGAGCCGCTATGAAACTCTATATCATTACAGATTCCCCGAGATCGTCTCTGACTCAGGCCGACCGGAACAGGGACGACCGTAAGCAGCTGTTGTCTGTTTGTTAAACCGTTTTAACCGTTTGCATTACCGTCTTAACCAAGTCGGCAAAAACGACACTGATATCCCAGGGTTTTAAACATGGCCACTAAGGCTGCAGAACTCACCCGGCTCCTGGAGCGGGGTCTGTGGCAGGCAGGCAGGCGGGCAGCAGTCTTTAAGACGGGCTCATCTGCATTAAGCCGCAGACTGAGAGACACACGGTATGCGAGCCACGCACTGGCAGCGGGAAGGGAGCGCATTAATGCGGCGTACGCGGCAGCTAACACAGGAGCGTCTGCGCTAACGCTGAGCAGGAGACGCTCTGTTCCATTCCGCGTGCAGGCTGTGGCTCCGCAGGCATTAGAGACAGGGAGAACTGGCACTGGGGGGGGCGGGGAGGGGGATGCAAAGCGGGTGGGGGGGGGGGTTGGGGGGGGTTGGCACACGATGTTCCCCCATTGGGAGATTGGCACTTATCCTCAGAAGGATGATGATGCGTGTCGTTTGAATATCGATCGCCTCGCTCTCGTTTCGCACGAGTGCCGTGCGGCTCGCGTGCGGATGAGCAGGCTGGTAGTGAAGGACGGGGAGTGGGGGGGTTGGGTGGGGGGGTGGGGGGGCGAGTGGGCGGGAGGGGGGGGGGGGTCGGGGCTTGCCTTCACCTCCTGCGCTCCACTGAGCACGCTCAGCACGGGGCTATTCTTAGCCGCGCGCTTCCTTGTGTGCGCTCCCTCGCTGAGACCCTCGCTCCAGCCATCTCTGACACGTCTAATAAGATACAGCACTGCACCCGGGTCAGGCACGGGCCCATTTCCTGTCGCCCCGCTGCGCACTTCCCCGAGCCTCGCCACTCCCTCTTCTGCATATTAACCAGCGGTGACTTAGCGCGTTAGCGTCTCACGACGTAAACCAGGACTGATTCCTCGCAGTCCCCAGGAAACGGCAAAGATAACACGATCACTCTCCCTCCGATGTCTGTTATTCTAAAGTACAACAGCGCCATCAGGTTCAACACAAGCCGATCTTCCACATGAGAGGTCACGGTTTATTATCACCCAGTGGTTGAGTAAATAACACCTAAAGCTGTCTAAGCAGCGAGGAGAACCGGGCAAACCCCGGTGCTCTGGCCGGATTCCAAATCTGGCTCAATCTGACCGCCTAATCAGCCACCGGAGTAATCGGCTAAATTACTCGTTTCCTCCTCAGCTGTTTGATATGCAGTCAGGGGAACAGTGTCTGCCAGGCATTACCTACATGGATGATGCTGGTCTGTGAGCAGTGACTGAGTTGGGGTTAAGATTCTAATAATAATAATAATAATAATAATAATAATAATGAGACTCATGTCTGTGTAAGCTTGGCAGCTTGGAGAAAATGGGCAAAAAAGCATTACAAAATAAAATAGACGGTCTGCTACTGTCACGTTGGATAATAAATGGTGAACACTGGTGGGTGGAATTCCCTCTCCGCTGGAAATCTGTGTCACACCGGAAGACTCCCGTGCACAGTATTCCCGGGACTCCCTCGCATGGTATTCCCGTAAGTCGTTTGTACGATATTCCTAGGGCCTCGTTCGTATAGAATTCCCGAGACTCATTTGTACAATATTCCCAGGACTCGTTCGCACGGTATTCCCGGGACTGGTTCATACGGTATTCCCGGGACTCCCTCGTACGGCATTCCCGGTGACAGCATTAGCCGGAGCGCTGCTCTTATAACAGGTGCTCCAAATAACCCCCGGGGCATCGGAGAGCCACACGGCAGGCCCCGTGCTCCAGTTCCGTCACTCACCGTGGCTCCGCCCACTTCCCTGCCATGTAACGTTAAGCAAACGGCGCAGAGTACTGTACATCTGCTGGAAAAAGCCTGCCTGCTTTCTGCTGGCCTGTCGCTGATTAATGCACAACACAACACGAGCCACACGCGGTAGTCCTGCACCCCTGTGTTTCCCCAACCTCTAACCCCCACCACTGCCCTAACCCCCGCACTCCAATTTTCCGCTTCAACGGGAACCTGGAATCCACAGCATCTGCAGTCACCCGAGCAGAACCCCTGGGTGTGGACCCCACCGCCCGACATACCAGCGTTTACGTAGGCGACAACAACGGCCGTTTTTTATGAATTGGTTCAGCAGTATGCATGTAGACAAAATCCTATACAGCTTTTAAAGGGAATGAAAGCAAACTGACTTGTTGGGCTTTGTGTGAAGTTCCTTGCTGAAGAAGTACACCTATATTTAGAACTAGTACATCACGTTATTCCATTTAAGCTATGTTCCACCAGAACTGGTCAGTATTTTTCTAGAAAAGTAGCCTGTTTGGCTACTGTCTTTAGAATTGCATGATAACTTGCAATCAAGGCCAGCAGTTTAACTGGTTGGGAGACTGGTTAAATCAGCCAGCGACTGTTTCTCCAGGTTCCCGCAGGTCCACAGGGCTCAGAAAAGCCAGTACGCAATTGCACCCACTCATATAATGACTAGCACAAGGTCCGTATCTCTGGCATGACTAAACCAGGCAAGAGAGAAATTTCCAGAAAATAATTTTCAGAAGCAGCGGGATCGTCACGCTCAGGCAAAAAGAAAACAAACTGTTTCGGCCGCGCTTAATGGACGCTTCAAACGCCCCCGTGCCTTTCGCACACGAGCGCAAACAAGCGAAAGGACGTGTGCGGCCTGACCTCAGCCACTCCACGCCAGCGCTGCGCGAGCGCATCAGAGGGCTGAAAGACCTCACATTAGCAAACGCACCTCCGGCTCGCTCCAATGCACGCGGCGAGGCAGCATCGATCTGCCGGTGTGAGGCAAACCCCCCAACACGGCCCGCACGTCAGACGCATCCTCGCCCCCACGGTCGCAGGAGACTCGCGTCCCTCTCCCGGCTACCTTAGCCCCCCACTGCACACACACACACACACACACACACGCGTGTGCGCATGCACGGACGCTGCCTTTTTTTCCCCTTCGCTGAATCCAAAGCAGGCGACTCCATGGCAACGATTCGTTGACCTCCGTTACCATGGCAACCTCGTCCTCGGCGATCGCCGCGTTCTCGTCCCGCCTCTCCTCTCGTCCGCCCGTGTTCCGTATTTGTTTTCAGATTCGCTCACGGTTGCTCTCTCTCTTTCTCAATATCTCCCTCTGCCTTTCCCTCTCTCTCTTACCCTCTCCTACTCTCCATCTCTCTCGCCCTCTCCCTAGTGCTCGTCTGTGGTTCCCTTCAGTGATCTGCAGGGAGATGAGAGTGGTCCAGGTGTCAGTCTAGCTTTGCTCAAATGTAAATACTGTCTGTAATTTAAAGATGATAAAGGTGGGAGAACAGCGTGACTAGACTACAAAAGACATCCATTCAACGACATGCCTCACTGTGAAGATAAAATGGCCTCATTCATAGAGAGAGGGGGGCTAAGTGTTACTCTTTCATGATATTAACTGTTTAAGGTGCTTGGAATGTTCTTAACGGAACATTCTAATGCTGATGTAACTGCTGATAACTGAAAGCAACGACGTTCTAGAACACTGACTTGGAATTTTGAAAAAATAATTTTTAAAAAGCGGTCTGATTAATATCAATGGGACAGCTTCAGATAATGGGCTGGGAAATGCATTCCATTCACCAAATGTGGACAAGGTCCAGTACACAGCTGGGAACAGCATTCTATGATGACCCAACGTCACATTGTTCCTACATTTCTTCATTCCAAAAAAGACCTGCTCTTCGAAGGGTCAAGCTGGGCTGTCCTGTGCCCCTGTCCCTCCAAACACAGTTCAGGCCCAATCTTCCCCAGGCAGACTCTTCCAGCCCCTCGCCAAAGGGACAGTGACGGGCACCTCTGCTCTCTGACGCTCCTCATCGCCAGTTTGAGGAGCGCAGACACAAAGCGCTGTCAGCTCTTGGACATGCCAGAGCCGCGACGTCCATACAGATTCACGGGGACAGCTGTGGGCCTGCGTCTCTCGCATCATCTGAGCCAGCGGCCCGCACAGTACTTCAGCCACACAGCCACACAGCCACACGCTCGTGCCTTAAACGCACAACGCCGTTTCCTACGAGCGCGAGGCAAGGGAACTGGCCCCCTGCGTTTAAAAATGGCCGCCATCCTTCACCGTCGCCTTACGCTTCTCCTCAGACCGGCACCTCCAATTTGCCGCCTTTCCCCGATGACAGAACATTTTCATCCTTCCTGTTCGTGAACTGGAAGGCACCCTTTTACAAACAAGACAGGACCCAATGTTATGAAAAAAAAACTTTTTTACTGCAAAAACGGCCAGTCTGGCTGAAGTGAACTCCAAAGGAAATGGCATTCAACTTCAAAAAAGGAAAGATTAGCACGATCAAATGCAGCACGTCCTGGCAGCGGTGGGGCTCTGTATCACTGTTCCCTCCGAAGGGGAAGCCCAAGGCCTACTCAGGGTCCAGGACCGGTAGGAGCTGCCCTACTGAACCGCTGGGCCCACTTGGCACCTCTGCCAGCCTCAGCTCCCCGGTGTCACCGCAAGCGGGTCGGCTGGGCCGGAACCAGACGGTTTCCATGGACACCATAAATACTGCACAGGGGGACAGTGAGACTGACGCAGGTGAACTGGCAATCGAGCGCATCACGTAGATCTATATAATAAGAGGTCCACGAGCACTGAGCACACCGAGTCTCGGCTGGGCTCCTGTTTTCAATTGGAATGCCCACACAAGAGAGGGAAGGTATTGATGAGTCAGTGTAACCCTGGCAACGGAAATCAGAAGCTATTCCAGCCTGAAAAGAGAATGTTGGTGTTTGACCGGCACACGTGTGCCACCTCGTGTATCTGTTTTGTGTGTGTGTGTGTGTGTGTGTGTGTCTAAATGTGTGTGTGGCACGTGAATGTTCGATTGTGTGTATGTGTATGTGAGTCATAGAAAGCAAATGTGTGAATGTGTGTGTACGTGTGTGTGTGTGTGTGTGTGTGTGTGTGAGCGTGTGTGTATGTATTTGTGTATGTGTGTGTGTGTGTGTGTGTGTGAGTGTGTGTGTGTGTGTGTCTGTATGTGTGTGTGTGTGTGAGCGTGTGTGTGTATGCGCACGTGTGTGGGGGAGGAGGTCTGTTCTCACTTGGCAGAAAATACATTCTCCTTCCCCGTGACCGCACGGTGACCTTTTCCAAAACCAACATGGCTCTGAAGACGTCCAGCTCCACCGCCGCTGGCCGGAGCGCGGTCCTGCATGAGCCAACCGCCCCCGTCTGCGGCGGCTGACCTTCTGCCCGTCTGTGCCTGTCTGTGCCCGTCTGTGCCCTCCCCTCCCCTCTCCAGCCACGCTGGCCGGCGGCTGCCGAATCCTCGCTTCCTCGTCCGTCTGCGGTGGCTGAACTTCTGCCCGTCTGTGCCCCCTCTGTACCCTTCTGTGCCCATCTACACCCGTCTCCTCACGTCGTCGTCCGTCTGCTCTGAGATTTATTGTGCGTTCGCCGCGTTTCTTTCCGCCCGAGTTCTCACTCGCTCACTCAGGCAAAAGAGCAGCGGAGGCCGGCAGTAAAATCTGGCCTTCTCCAAAGTGAAACAGGCTTTCAGGCCTAAACCCATTTTTGTGGCATCATAAAACATAAAAGGAAACGCAACTAACGACAAATATTTGTTCATATTCATGGGAAAAGTGTGTCAGTCAATATAAACATAACTAGCCTTGTTAAGTTGGAACATTATAATAATGGGTTCTGGGAGGTTTTTTTTTAAACATCACAGCTTGCTTTTCAGGGGTTCAGGCCAGTTTTTGCTCAATTCTCTTTCTGTTACTCTGTAAAGAATCTTTGTGACAGTCCTCTGTAAAATGTGCCAAAGAAATAGGCCTACATTTGAGTAGATTGGATTTTTTAAAAAGTGCATAAAATCCAGACAGTCCGGAGAAAGGATGCGCAGTATTTATTTTCCAGCAGAATGTCTCTCCTTGTAGACACGCACGGTCTGTGCCAATTGAGATATCAGTGATGATATGAAATGCAAGGAGACTTAACTGTAATTTTTTTCCCGTGAAAAAATCTGGCAGTGTTTCCCTTTTTAAAATCAGGCGTGTTACATCACCGCCGTTTGGGGGCTGAATTGTTCTGGTGTTGAAAGACCAAGCAGCTCCGTGTACCACATAGCCTACTGTACAATGGCAGGTTTCCTACATCCATGCCATGTAAACAGAGCTCTCAAATCAATCAAATATGCTCCCAGCCTGCTCTCTCAGGTGTGGGCGCCATGGCGATAACCCTTTCATCTCACCAGCCGCAGGCATCCCCTCTCATCAACGCGGAGCGCGGGGAAGGAAACAGGAAGCGGCTCTTCTGCGCACGGTTTTCACACCTAATGGGCTCTTCTTCAAAGGGAACAAGCACCTTCCTACTGCATTATCTTTGTTTTTTCGAAAAACTCAAAGAAGTGGGGAAAACATGATTGTAATCCGAGGATGATTCATGTAATGCAGAGGCCTACAGGAGGTGGGTTCTCCTCTGCAAGCTTTTAACAGGCCACTTGTCACTAGGCAAGCAATTTAACTAGGCCAGACTGGGCTTTTCTGGGCTCGGCTGGGTAGTGCTAAGTCGGGCTGGTCTAGGCTGGTCCAGTCTGGGCTGGACTGGGTAGTGGGTACCCCACCAGCTCCGCAATGCCCTCCTCATGCAGAGTCACACTTAGGGCCCTCAGACCCCAAATTCAAGAGCCACTGCAGAGGGAGCATTCAGGCCCACTTCCACCTGTCGCCGAGCTGTCCCCATAATGTCCTTATAATGATGACCCCAAAAGGATGACCCCATAAGGATGTCCCTGTAATGACGTCCCCATAATGATGTCCCCGTAATGATGTCCCTCTCCATGTCCTGGGGCAGCAGCAGCAGCAGCTGTGCAAGCTGACGGTGTGTCACCGGGGTCAGGCTCCATATATGGAAAAAAGGAAGGACCTCACTGGAAACCGGTCGGGCTGCTCGGACGCGAGAGGACAGGAAGTGATAGAATCACTGAAAGGGACACTGTCTAAATTACCCCCTCGGGGATCGAAAGTGTTTACTAGTTTGGAAAAAATAAAGAAGGGCTCGGTGAAAACCGTGAAACATTTTAACTGTGAGCCATTATACTGCTGTGGAAAACAAAAATAATGGTGGGAAAGTTGGCCCGAGTCAGTTTGCTTTGACCTGCCATTGTCACAGAGTGTGTGTGAAAGGCCTACGGCACCTTTCCCTGCAGTCCACACAGGATGACACTTCTCAGAAAATTCTAAGAGGCACAGACACATTAAAATAAACCAATACCATAATTTAACACTAAAAACTTTAACACTGAAAAGTCCACTGTACAATACACACAATTCCATACATACACACTATTCATAATACACACAACATAACTCAACATATACAACTGTGCATAGCTTAGTTTAATATGAAGTAGTAATTTATAATATAAAACGGAGTAAGCACTGAGTAAAATCGGCACAGCACAGTGCTGTAAAAATAAAAATGTCATTGGTGGTACACACAATGCCTTGGCCTGCCTTCAGTGACCCTTGAAGGACCCTGGCATGCTGGACTGCTTCGGTTAGACCGGCTGCCCCGGCTCTGAGGGGCCTACAGGGGTCAGGCTGTTCCTGGTGAGGCTCAATGGCACGAGCCACCTCCGACGGACAGGCGGTCAGACGGACGGGCGACCAAACAAACAGGCTCTCATATGGATGAGCTACCAAACGAACAGGCTCTCATATGGATGAGCTACCAAACGGATGAGCTCTCATATGGATGGGCTACGAAATGGACGAGCTCTCAGACGGATGGGCTACCAAACGAACGGGCTCTCAGACGGATGGGCTACCAAACAGATGAGCTCTAATATGGATGGGCTACCAAACAGATGAGCTCTAATATGGATGGGCTACCAAACAGATGAGCTCTAATATGGATGGGCTACCAAACGAACAGGCTCTCAGACGGACGGTCTCTCAGACAGGCAGGCTTTCAGGAAGGCAGGCTCTCCAAACGAACGGGCTCTCCAAGCAGACGGGCTCTCCAGACGGACCGGCCCGGGCAGCTGCAGGTTCTTGTTCACGCCCAGCGTCCGCTTTCCTGTTTCCTGGTGACGGATTTGCGCGGAGGACCCAGAACCCACGAGCCCACCCACAATGCTGTTCAGTGCCGGACCCAAACACTCCAAGACTCACACAAGCCCACAAGCCCTAAAACAACAGGACCGTCTGCAAATGGTACAGCTCAGGTCAGATTTCTCACACGCTGAAATGATTGCATAAGCACCGTTTGAAAGCCAAGCCAAAGCCTTTTCTAACGATGGGCAGGGTTTATGTGTTTTGCTCGGCATGGGAATCGGTTTTGGACTGGGTACGGTATTGCTCAGGGAATGAAACTGTAAACATGCTACTTGAGTCCCTTGGTAGGTCTCGTCAAAATGGGCGCCCACACACACAATGCTGTCTGCTGCTCGAATGACAGAATTAATATCACTGTTAACCTCCACATATCCTAAAGCTAAGCAAGCCATATAATGAAACAAAACATCTGCGCACACTCATTGCAGCATATGTTAAATTTGACTAAAATAGCTGCCACCATGCATCACATTTACAGCTGGTTGTTAGTGTTAAATGACGAATCTCCGGGGGGAAGATTCAAACGCCATGACAACCAATTTGTTTTTATCACAGTATTATTTATTTCTTTAAATATATATATATATTTTTTTACATAGTTCCAGTAAAGAGAGAGTGTTTAATATTCTGAATTATGCTATCCATTCTGACATGCTACACATAAACAGTATCATATAATAGGTCATACTTGAAGTCTGAAGCCAAAAACACTGTAAAGAATTAATAGCGTGAAACATGTTTTTAATACCTAAGAATATATAGGTCTAATTCTAATTTAACTCCATGGCTACATAGCAGGCAATGTTTACTTTGGGCCACAGATTGCTAAATGCTGTGACAGGCCTTTAAAAATGCACATTAAGTCAATTTTACATTCTTCCCAAACTCAAATGCTGTGCTTTACATATGGACAATATTTCTTTGTGTTCATTGAACTGTAATTTTCCGACAAACCCTCCGCATATTTCCTGGCAAGATCAGCACAACTGGAGTGCCAAAAGGCCTGGGGTTGCTGGCGATAACATCACAGGTTTTCATCTCAAATTTGGTGGGATGCCAGATGTGGAGATGAATCTGTGGAGGTCCATAGATATTTGGAAGTTTTTGCCTTAAGCAAATTATCAACGCTCCATTCTGTTCTGCTGCCTCTCAACCCATCATGATGTTATCGACAGGCTTGTGGGTGACTGTGTTTCTACTGGTACACAGAGCTGGGCAAGAGTGAGATAACTACCCCAGATCTGATTGGCTGGCAATCGGTTATGATGTCACAATGTCATCCTGAAGGCCTTCAGAGCTTACAGGCTTGGGAATGAGGCCTACAAGCATTCCTCCACCAGGATGCAGAAGATGTGGACCACAGGAGAGGCCAGGTCAGCTGCTGAAGCCCCTTTTGTGCAACAGAGCAGGTTTTTCCTGCAAACCGTTTTCACACAAATGCCACACACAACGCTAGCGTCCACGTGGAACGCGAGGACTTCATTTACCGTCCAGGGTTTTCCAGAACAGAAAAACGATACTCCCGGCTGCTTTTTATCTACTTCTTGTTTTTCTTTTCTCTTTTCTTTTCTGCGATCAGCGATTGCAGCCCTCCCTACTCCCTGCTTTCTCTCCCAGACATGTTTATCTTCTCCGCTTTTAGAGCCTACGCAGACGGAAGCAGTGAAGCTGGGCAGCCGCCCGACAGCACGTGGCTTTGCTTCTGAGTGGGCCGGCACCGCTAACGCTATTGGGCTGAGCCGACACGGGCCAAAACCACCCGGACCACAGACCACCCAGACCACAGACTACAAGACCCAGACCCAGACTACACAAATCAAATCAGCCCGGTTCAGCCTCTCACAGTGGCCAAAGGAGGCATTAGCACCACAGTTACCATATATATATGATACACACCAAACAAATTTCCAATATTAGGAAAGCTTGAACAGTTATTACTGTATTGACACATTGTTTTTTTTCTCACTTCTTCCACTAGGTTCCCCTCATTTCTAGAGCGTAAAGCGAGTATTCCTTCGCGGCTCGGCTGTTTTTGGCGGCCGTGCCCGTTTTTCTCGGCCCTCTCCTCAACTTGACAGCTTGAATCCGACGTCTCCGGTCCTCCGGGCATTCGGTCGGAAGCAAGAACCCGCCGTTGCAATGGCAACCAAAGGAAACACTGGGCCTTCATTCCATAAAATCCACAGCCCACCCATGTGCCGTGTAATAGGCGGGAAAGGGGGGGGGGGGGGCTGGGCTGGTCATGCGTCAGTGAGAGCGAGTTGCCAAGACCTTAAGAAGTCCTCAAAAGTAGGTGAGTCCAACAGTCCTGTTGGTCACATTGCCGTACCTGAATCTGGCTGCAGGTTGGGCTGTTAGGGGAGCATGGGGCAGCCTGGGACTGGTGCTGGATCGAGGACCCAAACTGGCAATCGCCCCTCAGGGAACCTGTATGGGATTCTCTTCCTCTTCCATGTCGTTCTGGACACATACTGACTTGGGTCAAATGTCTATATCAGTCAGTCAGTCAGAAATTATGCCAATAGGTCTGAAAAAAGAGTCTGAATGCTTCAGACTGTGGACACTGTATGTAACTCAAGTCAATACTAATCCAAGTACAGCTGCAGATTTTGGAGGGAGCTGTAAGCTAACAGGTAGGCTACTGTTTCACCGGCACTCCTGTGCCTAGGCAAGGAGAAGAACACGCCGTCCGTGTAACAATCTCCTCACTTGGGCCCGTTTTTTGTCCGAAGGAATCTGCGAAGCATTTCTCTCATTCCAATACAGTAAAGCAACACCGCTTGTTCTCTCGCCAAACGTCTGGTGTTCAGCTTTTAAACTTGCAAAAAAAAAAAGGTTCGGCTCCTAGGAAGAACACCTAAACGGAACCGTGTGTGAGAGGCCAGAACGGGTTCTCCGGCGGCACGGTTGGGTCCGAGCCTCCTACTCTCCGCTGCAGGGACAGCAGGGCCTATTCGGAACCAACGCGCGCGGGCGAGAAAGAACTGCGAGCTGGAGAGGGAGAGGAGCGAACGGGAGCGCTTGTTTTCTTTTTTTCAGGTGGACAATGCCAAGGCGAAGAGTGCCAGGCTAATTCACACAACTCTGTTATTCTTGGCTGCACGGCCCCTGGATACTGGACTAGCCGGGACGCACAGCTCCGTCGACCGAAGGGAACGCTGCCAGGCACAAGCCTTCGACTGCAGGCCTCCGTGGCCCGATCCAGGGCAGCCTGCCCCCAGGGATGGGGAGGACGGGGAGGGGGGCAGGATATGGTGAGGTCTGGCAGTGGGGGGTCAACAACAGGGCAACAAGCCCTGGCAAGCCTCTTCCTAACACAGGTGACTTGAATTAAAACAGCCGCATGCAAACAATATGGACTGCGGCCTAGTTTCTTATTCTTATTCAGTAATAGCGTCATTCTTCCTTTGAAGTTTTGCAGTTTATCTGTATCAAAGCGACCCGAGAGATGACTCTCTTTTATAGCCACTGCCAGTCGTGATGACATCACTCAACACGTGCAGAATGCGTTCGAACTCTGAGAAACCGGCTTAATCACTTGGAACGTTCAACACGCTCGCTGGAATTAATTTAAATATTTTCACTTGGAAAAACACCTGGTGAAATAGGCACTTGCACAATATAATGACCTAAACGGTGCAGTTGAATGAATTGATCCCAGCCACATTACAAACAATTCCTTTCTACTGATAAAGAGCAAAACATAAATGACCAGGCCATCTGTGTGGGGCGAGGTCTGAGTGGTCTGCAAATGTCATATCCTTACTATTCCTACAACACAGTCACCCACACAGACTCCTTAACCAATGAGGGGAGGTCTGGTCCTTTACTCAACAGATGCCCAATTAGCATCGAGTGCTCACTGACCTCGTTAGCTCCTGCCCATTCCGGTGAGTAATCGCTAAATCACAGACTTGTGTCTTGGCTGTGAACAGATTATCGGAAAAAAAAAAAAAAAAACATAACACACGGAAGAGCTTTCATCAGACTAGGATTTTATTTGTCTGTAAAAAATAAATAGATAAATACATTTTTAAAAAACCGCTACATTCCCACAAGCGAAAGGGCCAAGTTATGCGTAAAACTGTATTCTATTAAATCTGAAACCTGCAGGTTCTGAGCTCTTTTGCAGCTGCACACGCTATAATTAAAGACATGTGACCTACGTCAGTACCGAAGGAACACGGGATGCATATATCTGTAATATGCTCACACACTTTTTGACTGGTGTTAGAACAACAGCAAATCTGGGCTTTTGAGGGAGGTTACTGTCGGCGGGCAAAAAAAGTAAAGCGATCTCTTTTGACAAAAGCACGAGGGGTGGGGGGGGGCTGTGAAGAGGAAGAGGGGGCTCAGAGAGGAGGGAAAGGAAAAGGCGAAGGAGGAGAGCCAGGGGTCAGCCCGTGAAGTGTCTCTGCAGGCATAGCAGGTTTACATTAGCACAGGGTGGTCCTGCGTGACTCAGCCAGGCAAAAATGTCAAGGAGGAGAGAGAGAGAAAGAGGGAGAGAAAGAGGGAGAGAGAAAGAGAATGTGTGTGAGAGAGAGAGAGGGAGAGAGAGAACGTGAGAGAGAGAAGGAGAAAGGCTGAAAAAGAGAAAGCAGGAGATAGAGGGAGTGAGTGAGGAGAGAGATATATAGATAGAGGGAGAAACAGAAAGAGAGAGAGGGATAAAGCATTTTAATTTGAGAGGTAGGACAGAAAGGGAGGAAAAGAGGCAAAGGGAGAAAGGGGTAACTGTAGAGGGAGAGATGGATGGAAGAAGAAAAGAGGAGGACCTGGCTCAGGAACCATGTGGGTGACATAGGGGCGACATAGCTCAGGAGGTAAGAGCGGTTGTCTGGCAGTTGGAGGGTTGCTGGTTCGATCCCCTGTCACAGTGTCGCACGGGACACAGTGCGACGTGCGGCCCGTGCCCCCTCCAGCCCCTGTTCCGAACCTCACAGAGCCCGGCAACACTTCGTCTGACTCGTTCAGAGGGGGGCCGGGGCTCTCGCTGTTTTGGGGGGTGGCAGGGGGGCCCCCGATATCTGCAGTACGCACAGCTATGGCTCGCCGCAGCCGCTGAGCTAACGCTAATAAAAGAGAAGGCGAACGAGCCGGTCTCCGTCGGAATGTCCGAGCTCAGAAAGCTCCGGCGCTCTTGTGAGGTCCGGAACAATCTGGCATGCGAGCAAGACATACCAGACGCGCAGCGAAAACCATTCCTTCCGGCCAAGGAAACTATAAATCTAAAAAAAAAAGACCCCAAAAATGTAAACCGATTGATTTTCTGCTGGTTGAGAGGAACAAAGCCTGTGGGTAGGACATCATACATCACACGAGACTTGTAGGAATTAGGCTAGGCCGCGAGTTGCACTCCAAAACTGTATTAAGGATTTTTTTTTTTTTTTGCAAGTCAAAGTCAGAAGGGCTGGCAAAGAAAACTGCACAGCTGATTAATGATAATGGTGAAGGAAAAAGATGTTTTACATTATAATGCGGTGTGCAATGCAATTCTGTAAGCATTCACTCTAGCATTGTTGTAACAATTCTCGAACAAAGTAATACTTTTACATAATTCACACACACAGGAAACTGAATAACTGATAAAACTACTGATAGAAGCAGCTGAGAGTCAGGTGCAGTCCATATCCTCCTCACACTCTCCCGCAAAGCTGCTCGATGCTGATTGGCCGTCTGAGCTAATGTGGGGGGCGTGGCCTGTGGTGAATTAAAACAGGTGAACCCGCCACGACGCGACCGGGAGCACAGAGAGCACAAACACGGCTGGAAGCCAGCCCATTGGCAGACAAGATCACGAAGACACGTCACCCCCCCCGGAAGGAGCAAACAGTCATCGGATCGATCCAGAACTGGTGCTCATCAAACTTCCTGTGCTGTTAATATGATTAAGCGCAACGTTATTCCCAGTGAGACCTTCCCACACAACTTCTGCTGAAGGTCAAGGCGGGAAGCAGGAAGAGAGGCTCCCGGAAGTGAGTTAACACATTCATCTTCATCTTCACCAGAGAGTCACATGATTCTTGCAACAGATTCAGGGAGGGGAGGGTGCTTTTAGAGAAGTGTGCCCCTTATCAGACTCCCAAAGGAAAACAGACTGTTTACTGTGTGGACAGGGAGTCAGAAGGGTTTGATAAAGAGAAGGTGCGATGGCAGTTGCTAAACATTCTACTGGATCAGCATTATGTAAACCTTAAGTTGGTGTCTTTTAATGGTGTGGCACTGTGGGCAATGACTAAATAACAGCATTCAAAAGTTAGCAGCTCAGCACCCAGCTGTAGCACAAAGGTTAACCTGGTTTGATTGGCTTACGGAGATTGGACAAGCAGGATCAATAATGTTTTTGCTTTGTCATGATTGTGACTTTATTTGAGGAAGGTTTTCCTTTAATTCATGGGTATATAGGGGAAAGGTGTAATGGTTCACATGAGGCATGACAACACAGTCTCCTGTGTGCCACTTGCATATAGCCATTCCACCACAAACTCATTTTTCACCACTGTATATTGCCATTGTTGAACATATTGTACAATAGATTGCATTCACCTTAACCTGCCATTCCTCTTTGAATCTTACCACTGTAAACCTAGCAGATTTAAGGCCCTAGCATAAACATAGAACTCAAGATATCTGAAAGATCTCGTTAAATTAATCCCGTTCCAGTAGCACCTGGTAAGTCTACATGCGTTCCTTCTCCACTCCACGCAAAAACACCAACAGCTCCAAATTCAGCGAATGACCGGCAACCTCTGTTAAACATCGCGTTAAGTTTGGTATAACAGCATTTCCCCTCTTCAATACTACACACAGTGTTATATGATTATTCAGTGCAGGAATCCTGAATTGTACAGGGAAGTGGAGCATATTTTGCCCAGTCTAATGTGCAACTCATAGTGATTTTCTGTAACCGGATTTTTTAAAAACTCACTGAATTACTAGAAATGAGCAGGAAAAGACTGCCTGAGGTCTGGCTCATCAGCTGGAGAGCAGGGGTGGGCAGGCATGCATCAGGCACCCCGATCGGTAAAGAGTGGGTTGGGGGAGTTTCCAACGACACCAGCCCGTGCGAGGGTCGCGACGTAGCCCGTTCTGTGAAGACCTGACGCATATCCTGCCTGGACCCGGGCCGAGCTCCACACTGGGGCGACAGCGTGGCTCATAGGAAGGGGGGCGGTGGGTGCGGGGGTGTGGAGGGGGGGGGGACCGGGATGGGCCAAATCAGAACCAGATGCTGGACTGGGTCGCAGATGTTGCGAGCTGAACCCGGTACGGACGGGCTGGCAGGGGCAACGTCACACGTCTCAGGCTCCACACAACACCCCCCCTCAGATTTGGGGGGTTTAAACGGGCTGGAGTAACCACGCTGACTGCCTGCCGCGCTCCGTGCGCACACCTGCCTGCGCTCATGACAGGTTACCTGCGTTACGCAATAATAATGCCCAAGGAACCAGACAACGCTGCACTGGGTACTCCGACCCTGGGCGGCTCATGTTTCTCACAGACAAAAACTGAGTCATTAATACAAGTTGTATACTCAATAGTAAGCAAGAGGGCTGATTTGGATATGGGCAGTGTCAGGTGCCAGGAGGCCAGGCGTTTGATTGGATGTCCAGCCAGGCGCCAGGAGAAAATCAGGCCTGTGATTGGATATCCTTGCCAGGTGCCATGAGGAAAAGAAGCCTGCGATCGGAAGCCCCTTTTTGCAGTCAGTGACCTCACTCTTAACCCTCCCCCGTATTCCAGATAGGCAAATCCACCTCTCACACACACACACACACACACACATACGCATTCTGAGAAAGGCCTGTACATGCTTGTAGTTGGATCCACGTGCACTCTGGGAAACGCCCGCCGTTTTCTTGACGGCAGCTGGCATTCTAACGAAAGTGGCCATTACTCAGGGAGTAATATCTGGAGCTCGACGCACTGCGATTTCAGGGCTGGGAGCGCTCTGTTGCGCAATTTCAAAACAAAACTGGCAGTTAGAAGTAGGCCTGTAACTTGCAGCCTTTCAGTAATCAGCCTCAGATCGATGAATTTATTACAAACAGGATCAAGCGGGAGCATTAAAACTGAACGTCAATCAAAAAAATACGACGGAATTCGGAGGACAGGTTGCTCGTGTGAACTTCCTGAGATCTGAAACTCATTTATAATTCACTGTCTTATAAGACCACGTTTTCCTGCCTCTCGCCCAATGTACGCTGGGAGTAGGCTCCAGCACCCCCTGCGACCCTGACCAGGAATATGTGGGTATAGATAATGGATGGATGGATGGATGGATGGATGGATGGATGAGACCATGTTGTCCACAGCAATTTACTTTTGTTTAATCAAAGGACTGACAGTTGTCTCCTGACAACTGATGACACGCAGGTGCCCAAATGTCAACGCTTCACATCAAAGTCCCAACAGGTGATGAAAGGAATGTCTTCAGAAAAGGAATGTCTTCAGATCTAAAAATGACAGGCAGTGAGAGACTCTCTTCGAACAGTTGGCGTCTGAAACCAGGAGGCTCAGCAGGAAAAAAGCCCTGCCAGGGAAAACATCTGATTGCAGCTGAGCTCGTAAGACGGACGCGTGTTCTGCGACGTTCTTCTCAAAGGGATCTCCTCCTGCTAATTGAACCTAATTAGAGGCACTACTTCCTCCCCCAGTTCCCCCTGCAAACAGGCACAGCCCAAACCAAGCTAACGGTGAGGTTGGAACCCGTTAGCATCGACATGATTCTGAAAAGAGGCAGCATGTACAATCGGCGCAATTCCAAATCACAGGCTAACGGTCACGATTAATTAAAATCACCTCATTTAGCTCATCTTAATTTAGACTGATCCTTTTGAGTTTTAGAGTGGGACACACCCCCTTGGATTTGAGAGGGAGTCTGCGCAATGAGAGAGAGAGAGAAAGAGAGAGAGGGAGAGAGAGAGAGACGGAGGGACAAAACGTCTGAATGCTTGAAAAGCAACAAGCAAGTTGGCCAACCTCAGAATTAGACTGTGGGTCTATGTCTGGTCTGGGCTCAGCTGGCTTCCAGCTTGTAACAACAACTCTAAATAATGTGCATTCTTTGGCGAAGTTAAACCCACATCTGTGGTTTTTTTTTTTAAGGCAGTGAGATGAGTAAGGACTTCCTACGATGAGAATGAATATAGGAATATAGGAATAATGTTTAGGTCATCATAGAATGCTGTTCCCAGCTATGTACTGGACCTTGTCTACATTTGCTGAATGGAATGCATTTCCCAGCCCATTATCTGAAGCTGCCCCATTGATATTAATCAGATCGCTCACAAGAGCATAGAGAATTAATGCCTTTTTAGAATGTTTTTTTAATGTGATTATGACATCAGCATTAGAATGTTCAGTTAAGAACATTCCAATCGCGTGTTTGTGATCTCACGCTGTAAAGGGTTCAAAGAACACAAGAGAGTTCAACACACAGTGCAGGCGGTCAGTCATTCGCTACACGAACAGAATCGGAACGCAGTGGTCTCCCGCACTGCCAGGTGAATACCAGATAGCGCTCGGTCAATAGTAATCACTAAAGGGGCATTTCAGTTGTGTTCCAGTAAAACAGCAAACACAGCTGGGTTTCTGGGAAATGTTGTTTGTGGAATTAAATTGTTTTTTTTCTAGTTTATGGGGCTTGACCTGAGGGCTACATTTAAGCTGTGCGTGTGCGTCAGTGGATATTGTTTATGGGATTTATGTATGACGGTTTTTGAGTCCCTGACAGAATGCTAAATCTCTGTGGCGATAACCGGTTAACACTTCACTGCCAGTGCGTTGGAGCTGTCATCATCTTGAAGTGGGCGTGCGTGTGTGTGTGCGTGCGTGCGTGCGTGCGTGTGTGTGTGTTAGGGATGAGTTTTCGGTTTCAAATTTGCTTATCGGTTAGTGGGAAAAATTCTCATTAGACAAATGTTAATTAATAGCGAATAATATTTTGAGCTCAGCTGGCGTTTAATCCAACTCAGTGTAGGCCAATGGGCTGTTAGCTTAGTTATTCCCAATGAAACATTCTAAAAATAACCATAATGTTAAAACATAATTTTTGCTCCTTATTCAACCAAGAATAGCATTTACATCGTGTCAATAAGAAGAGATCTGCTCAGCTAGACAGCAGCACCGGAGCTGAATTTGGCAACCCGGAGGAATCCGTGAAGGCAGTGCTGCCTTTGTTGGGTTTGTGTCTCCTTCCTGGCGAAGGATCATTCATGATGGTAGCATCCACCAATACGCAGAGGAAGGACCGGTGAAACATCAACTGTCCAAATGCCGGTGGATGGAATAAATAAATCCTAAATCTTCTTATGACGTGCCAAAGCTGTATCTAATTGGGATCAAATGCCTGCTCTGGATTATCGAATTAAAATGGTGGGTGAAAAGCCAATCCAGATCACGTACTCACAGGGTTAAATGGAGCTTGGTCACAGACTGCAAACTCCTACACCTTGTGTACCGCTGACCTCATGAACAAATACATTGTTCCTGAGGCTTCTTTGATACAGACAGACATTACAGACAGACAAACAGGCAGGCTGAATGACTGACATCCTGAGAGAAACGACGGCAAAAGCGACACCCTTGGGATGAGAGCAAAAATAAAGTCTTTAAGAGCACTAATCCTAACATGACCATATGCTGCCCAGCACATTCACAGGCCGCGTTCAGCATTAAGCTCCAGGGAAAAGTGGCTTTCATGAATCTGTAATGACCACTTCCAGCATCTCCAGAATGCTTCCAGAACATTCCAGCTGTGTGTTTCCCAGATGGCAAACCGCCAGTGTATTTCAGCATTTCAGTATGGGGGCAAAAACGAAAACAAAAAAAAACCCCAAAACAAAACACAAAAAAAGGCCGGTGAGTGTTTGCTTTCACAGGTCTAATTTTAACTGGGAACACGTTACCCTATCAGGCACCACATGCCTGAACTGCTCCTTCTCTCGGAGGACCTGAGCTGTCCCATGAGTCCCTCCATCCTTACCTCCACTCACAGTCCTCGCTGTCTACACCTCTCTGTCTCCAAAGTCAATGAGGTCCTCGGGAGAGAGCCTGCACACTACCCCTCCCGCCCCCCCCCCCCCCACCCCCCCACTGCTCCACCATAGGTCCCGTTGTTTACAGAGACTTCCGAGTTCCATGTCAGGCACAGGCTCTGGTCCAGGCCTCCTCAGGCTCAGCAGGGCCTGGAGAGAGTCAAGTGACAACCCCTGTCACATGACAAGGGCCTGTGAAGTTCCACAGGCCAACTTCCTTATTCTGGCTTCCATTCGGCTTCCACAACCTTTACTGCTATCATTTCGCGCAACACCATGGCTCTTGCTACGGAACGTTTGCTTAGAGCAGTGTTTCTTGAAACTAAGGGTCGAGTCCCAAAATGGATCACGAGTGTGTATGAGGTGGGTCTCGGGATAAGTCTGTAGTCCGGGTCTTTGAAGGGTAGTAAATTTATAATTTGGGTCCCGATACTAGAAATTATTCATAGTCTTTGTCCCGTTATTAAAAAATTTAAGAACCAGTGGCCTTAAGAGACACATGGAAAGAGGTGGAGACCATTTTGGCAGAACAGGCACTTTTTTCTAAATAAAAGCATTCATTTAGCCTACTAACCAAAAGCTCTCGTGCTGCCCATTCGCACAGCTGGGGTTGTCTAAATTCATGATTATCAACATTTGCAAGCAATATGCGCGTCTGTAAACCCAAACCACACCCCCGCAAATTAAACCGTGAATTAGGGTAAGCGTGGAGTACACGGAAAACGAGTCAAGGGAGGCTCAGCTTTTTCGATTAACCAGCACTTAATAAACTTTTCACACAATCCCACTGGACACCAAGACAAGGCACGCAGGTTTCTATTTGCGCTGGACTCCTTTCCAAGATTGTCATTTCGCAGGACGGTCTACTGAGCTAGATTGCAACACAAAGCCTTTTCGCCGAAGTCTCCATATTAAGTGTGTGAAATGCCTCACTCTGCGGAAACGAGAACGTCGGTTCCCTTCGAAACAGAAAGAGCACGTAAAAAACAAGTACGCAGGCCATCTCTGTCCCCCAAACAGCCCTTGATCACGAGCACGCATTAGTACACGTTGTGCAGGCCTCATCGTTGACATGCTGCTGAGAGCGTGCATCAGACATACGGTTCACAGTCACTTAGTGCCAGTGGGTTTTAAACTAAGATCTACCCTGAAAAAATGCAAATGACAGAGCCTTTTTATATACACAATCTGGGTCACAGCAAATGTTTTCTGCATACAACTCATTCCTTCGAATGCTGCATTGTGCATCTATTCCCCCTATTAATAATTCAGTTTCACCACGAGCCAACAAGAGTAATGCACATTCCTGGTGATCGCTAGCTATTTATTTTCCCGAAAAGCTCGCAGCACGTTTTTGGACACGTGACATTTGTGTTCGAATGCCACGGCTACCAGAAAGAAAAAAAAAACAGCTAGACGTGCTGAACCAGCCATTTTGGGTCGCGGTGGAATTTTCTTTGGCTGAAAAGGGGGAACTTTCTGGCTTTGTCCGTGGACGCTGAGCTCCTGTATGACACCCTGCCGCACAAGTACCCCCCGGGTCATTACACGACGGAACAAAACCCCGGGAACGTGCTTGGTTGGACATGCTCCCTCAAAACACGCTCGAACCTTTCATTAGACACAGTACGTATACAATGATACCTGAAGGGAAAAGTACTAGCCCAATCGTCAACCGATTTTTGATCAGGGACAGTCATTAATTTACCCGAAAGATGAACAATAAAAAGGCCCACTTTAGCTAATTTACAGACGCCAATCGTAATATTGGACTGTAGATGTGTCATCAGTGTCATGTGTCTGACCCAGATTTTTCTCAGAGTAGTTATGAGAGTCTGAAAGCAGAAGAAAAAAAAAACCCTTTTTCAAAACATCGCAGGGCTTCTGCAATCCCGTATTCCTTTCGTCGCTGTGTTCGTTGTTCCGACGCGCCCTCGCCGCTGAATTTTTCAGACGCCGCGGCCCTCGAGCCGAGGGGATGCTGAGAAAAGCCGTCCTCGATTTCGACCCGCAGCTAAGAAAAACACTTTCATCATCCAGAACGAAACGGACTGATTCACGCCCGAAGGACGACGACGCCACCACAGCGGGAATCTCAGAACGTACTAGGAGGACAGAGCTTATATTTCAAAATGTTTCCTATGCCACCACATTACAAAAAAAATGAATTGCAAAAAAACAAATGAATAGCAACGTTTATGTTTGGAGCCCACAGTCTAATGTCTGATTTTGTCACGGGCAGAGCAGACGCAATGGAAACTAACCCCCGTTTAGACTGAGGTCTGATGACACAGTTGGTGTTAGCGTTTAAAACAAAACAAAACAAAAAAAAAACGGCTTCCCAAGATCCTGTGGGACTGCTTCAGGCCCATGGCTGGCATACAAGAGAAGGGTGGATTATTAATACAAAAACAAAGCAGAACAGCTGCCACAGAGAACATTCACAGAACAAGTCCATTTAATAGCTTTTTTTTTTTTTTTACACAGACAGGCTTGACAACGTCCATGACAGCTCTCATTTCATACACTACCAATTTAAATTCTGATTGAATTTCACAGCTAGAGCAAAACCCACAAACACTCTGAGCCCGCCGCCTCTCTGGTGAGCTGCAGTGTCTCTGCTTGTCCCTTCCTTGCAGCTCTCTGGAACCCTGGGAACTGTGAGGTCACAGTGGATTTCTGCACACGCTCTGTTTCCGGAACGTAGGGTCCCTGAGCGGTGACGTAAATCCACCAAGCTCAATGATGGGCGAGGACACCCCTGCACCCTGCTAGCACATGCCCGAGGCTGATGGGCCAAATTTAGGGGACAGCACCCTGTACACACCCCCCCCCTCCCACACTCTACACAAGCGTAAGAGAGGAAGGACCATGGGGGTGGGGGGGTAGGAGGAGCCAGTGACACAGATTCAAAGTGGAAGGGGGTCAGCAAGAAATGGAGCAGAAGCAATAATCAGAAATTGCCCGGGAAACAGCTCGAGAAAATAAAATGCATCCAAGTCCTTTAGAAGAGAAAAAAACAAACAAATAGTGTTTTCTCACTAGGTGTCCTCCATGTTTTACACCAGCCTTCAAATGACAGTTGTACACATCAGAGATTGGCCTTCCATTAGAAGGGATACACAAGGCTACATTTCACCTGATAAATACTCAGCGCATCTCATATGAGAGACTTAAAACCTTTTTTTATGGTTTATGTGCCAGTGCGAATCTCTGAGTCAGGCGTCTTGGTGAACATAAACTGCAACACCCTTTGGGAGCTCCCTTCCAATCATCTCGTAATCAACCCAAAATGGCTGCCCTCACAAACACAAATGAGCCGTTTGCCATTCCGTGGCCTCTTTTCATTGAGTCTGGGCCAACAAGGTTGAGACCTGAGGCCTTTGCAGAAATGTCCAAAACACAGCATGTCGGGGGGCATGAAACTCTCGACATCTCCTTAGCAATCGGCTTCTAGATTTATTTATTTGTAATTACGTCCAAAACGGCAGTTTTTGTTTTTTAGCCCCAAGGAATATAATTCTTTCAGCTCACAGCAGTACACTTGAGTCTCATACATGCTGTCCATTAATTCCAGAAAAGCAGTTCATTCCATGTAAACAGGCTGATGGAAGCAGCTTACTGAAAATATCTCCTTCCAAGATTAAATTTCACAGATAAAAATTCTCCTGGCACGACATCATCATGTCCGTACATCATTCGTACAGTAATACACGTGTCATTTGAAATGGAAAGGTCATCAAAGAACGGCCTTTGAATATAAAAAATGGGTCTTATCTACTTTACTTTTTAAATCTTTGGCATGCGATATAAATATCACACAGAATGAAAAAACAGATTATCTGCTTTTGTGGTTTTAAGATCATAATTTTGCAGAAAACACTTGGATGAGCAACAAACTGAACATTTCTTTGGATTATTAACCAAAGATGGATTCACTCTATGTAGCTAATAAGCGTCTGCATGCAACATTAGTCCCGGTTAAGTTATTCAACCATAGGTATACGCACGGTGAAATCATGTGTAGGATTAAATTCTTCATTCTTCATTATACTATGAAATTGAAAAAGCGTGTGTGTGCTGAGCGGGCCTTGATCTCAAGATAAGAGCTTTCCTACGATGAAGCACGCTGTAGTGTTAAAAAGGCCTGATTAATCTGGGAATGGTCATGTTTACATCTTTCATTTATATTTCATCACCAAATATGTTTTCAGGATGAAAAACAAATGGTTATGGATCATGTTTGTTGCAAATTACAAAATGGGTGATGGCTTCTTTTCTCGATCCCACCCAAAGTGCAGGCACAGCTCCCAGTAGTTTCAGTTTTATATAGGCTATTCATACGGCCCACAAAAACAAGGTGAGTAACCAAGATCATTTCAAATAAATTGAGTGCAGTGACTCACAATACTCGTCGTAAGAGAAACACCCAGTTTCTCTTAAGCCACTGAAACTGCATCTATCCACGGTCTGCTAAACCGTTAAAATAAAAAAGTAACAGTCCAGCAACATCTCACAGCCCAACAGGGTTATCATTCCCTGCCCACGAGGGAGAAAGAAAACAAAAAATGCTTCCAAGATGAAGTTAAGGACTGAGCTCATTTTGACGCATACAAGCACAGAGCCTTCCAAGGGAGTGTTCTTTAACTGCCGATGGACCGATGGACTCTTCATGCAAAACACATTACTGGGGAAACAATGTGGCCTCACAAACCCGCCGCACATCAGATGACAGTGGGTCAGATGTGTATTTAGGCTCCGTTCCATCGAAAGCACATATATTACGGGGGGAGGGAGTGGGGGGGATGGGGGGGGGATGGGGGGGTGGAGCGGCGCAGTTCAAAAAAAGAAAGGCTGAACTCTTAAATGTCTCTCTGTCCGTTTCCACGGCTCCATCATGAGTCTGTGACGAGTCCCGCGGCTGGCGGAAGACACGGCAGCTGTCCCGCGAGCGGCTCGATCGACTGCGCTAGCCGACGGCCAATCAGCCGCAGTGAAAAGGGCCCTGTATCGCGGCGGCGTACGCGGCTCCGCGCAACAATGGCCTCCATTCTGCCGACGGGCCAAGGAAGACTCCGGATCCTGGACAGGCCTGTGCCAGAGGTCGCGCTAACAAAGTGCGACTGTAAACAGACAGACAGGGGGGGCCCCGCCACCCCCCTCCCCCCCCCCCCAAAACAAAGCTAACAGGCGCCCCATTCATCGGCCCGTGGATCAATACAGGGAGATATTCTGGGTCACATGGGCCATTACTTAAACGCCGGGACGTTTCGTCCTGACTGCGTCCTCTGTATCATGGTGGATATCTCATAAGCTAGCCTTTGACATGTTCTATTCAAAAGCTGCTCCCGGTTAGCTCTCATAGCGTGCGTGTTCCTGGTGTCAGTGTTAAATCAGAAAGGGTTTACATTGTTGGAGAGCCATCTGGGGCATGCTAAAGGCTCACACTAGCAGTGAACAGACACCGGCAACTTGATGTAGTGCTGTGTAACACATTTTTTGTAGGTTTGACAGTCGTCTTGTTGAGCAACTCATGTTATTTTCAGTCAAAATCAATGTTGGACAAGGTGCAGTGCTGGCCAACAGATTAAACAAACATGTGACACAGACCATTTTATCAGGGAAACAAAGCAATATTTAAAGTTTTTTTTTTTTTTTTTGGTACATGCAAGTGGTTTCAATGTCTTCTTGGCAGATCAATGCATAATCTGTCCCTGAGGTGACACAACAGCTGGCTGTGAAATGATTTTTTTCCTTTGACTATCGCAGACCGCAACGTCTCTTCTGGGGCTCCAAGACCGTGCCGTGGGAGCTGAAGAAACACAGACCCCCTTTCCAGTCCGTAATTCATGCGCAGATGAGTAGACGCTGTGTAAACAACAGCCCGTGGTCCTGCTTTGTGTCAGAACCAGGCATTCTGGAGAACACTTCTGAGGAGATAGCATCACGGACATCGCAGCTTTGAGTCCAATGGGACTTCAAGCGCTTTCTATCTCCGTGTGATAGGACTTCAGTGGACCACCGCGTGGAGAGAGACGGGAGTGTGGGTGCACGGCAAATGCTACAATCCAGGACTGGAGCCAAAATGCAACTTAGGCCAGATTTTCGGAGAACACAACGCCCAAGGAAAACGTCTGGTTTCTTGTATCAAGGCTTTATAGATTTGCCATATAAGAGCCATCAATTACGTGTGTCTTCTTCCCTGGCTATCAATTTTCAGAAAAACTATTATACCCTTTCCCAGATCGATTTCAAGTTTCAGTGAAATTAAATATATCAGTATGGTTTGTGACTTATTGTTCAAATCCTGTGACCATGCTGTATACCAAAAAAAAAGAAAAGTTAAACTCTACAATCCCTTTATGCTTCTGACAAATACTGTTTTCCAGGGCTCAAATTCAAGGTAGAAGACTTTATGGCTGTGAATTAAAACTGTCCAAGCTCACTACACGTTGGACTACAAATTCACTCTAACATGCAATGCCTATGAAAAGATATTTGTCAAGCTTGAGATTTCAGTATAATACGAAGGAAAACATTTTTAGTGAATTCACAAAACCTTGGATTTTTTTTTGTACTGGATACATCTATGGAAAGGGGTTAAATACATAAATGTGAAAATCAATGGTAAATAAAGAATGTGCAAGCGCTCAAAATTCAAGCACTGACCCTAACACTAAAATTTTCTGCCGTCAAAATCATCCAAACTCAATTCATACCAGACTGCAAGGTTCTTATACTAAAATGTTATAATCGTCAACTCTGAAATGGTGAACAGGGATTAAATGGGAACTTCCTGAAGGATGTGTCATGTTTGCTTACTATTGGGAAAGGACCAGTAAAAGTTTCCCAGTTATAAGCGTTTTCCTTCCAGACTAGACGGGCGTGTTTTCTTGTAAGATTAGACACTTGATCAAACAAGTTCACGGTCTCGGGTTTGTTCCCCCCCCTGCCCCCACCCCATCCCCTGTCTCCTCGCCACCCCCTTCCCCAACCGGCGAGTTAAATTTCTTAATTTATCCATATCAGGCATACCTTTCATCCCTGTGGTTATTTTGGTTGGCCTGCATCAGACAACCTCCATAGTGATGCCGGTCGGGACTAAATCTAGGGTAACTGAATCATGCCCTATGAAAATATCCACAGGGCAGGCTTTTTTTCAGCAGAGTAAATCCTGCTAGATTACAAAAAAATTCCCGCCGGAATTCCCGGCAATATTCCGAGCCTCTCGCCCTCTCGTCAGAACACAACGGAGCGCAAGTGAGAGAGTCCGCGCGTGACGACGCGCGCGGCGCCTCCGATGCTCGCCCCACGCCATCCGCCCGTGAGGGCTCGCCCGCGTACCGTAACGCACGTCGACCGCGACCGCGGCGAAGGCGCCATCGCAGACGAGACGACGGCGACGACAAAGCCGCCACCACCGCCGTCCACCGGGCTCGCTCACCGAGGGACGGGTTCAGCGCGAGATTTAAAGTCTAACGTGGGATCCCTCGGCTAATCTCTCCTGGCAATGAGTCTGTCGCAGTTTAAGGAGAAGCAGGTATATTTCTTAGACCCCCCCCCCCCTCCCCTCATACCATCTGTTGCTGTTCAGCTCTGTGAGAGCGGGACCACTGCACACTTTCAGAACGTTCCAGCAGGAATCGGACACAAACGGGTGTGAAGCCGCCAAAGTCGATCACGCAACAGCTAATAAATAAAACCATGAAGAATTATACAGTCATATTTGCTGTTGTCTAAGGGGGTTGTTGAGAGCTGCAATATCCAGCTGATGTTGATTTTTAAAAAGATGTTGACTGCAGATATGACAAGGACAGACTGTACAGGAGAAATTAAGAATTCTTTACAAGCACACTCTCTAGACTTAAAGGGTGACTGCAGCCCTGATTCAAAACTGTAATGTAATTTGACCTTTTTACTATGTGACCTTTTCTAGACCTACATAACGCAAGGACTCAGTGATCATAAAAATTTATCAAAAAAGCCAAAAAAAATTAATTCTTTTTTTTTTTTTTTTTTTTTGCTTAATTGTATTCCTCAAAGATAAATGGTAAGATTCACAGCCACTGTATTGAATCTGGGGCAAAGTTAACATAATCAGCTAAAATAGAATACAAGACATAGCCTACTGCATGCGAAAATGACATTATTTTCCCTCTTCAATGCACTCGACTGGGCGGGATACCCCGGGCCTAAACTCAAAACATGCAGGTTCCAAGGTTTCACACGAACCAGAAATGGGCAGTTAATAACACTCTTTGCAGGAATCTGACTTTAAATGCATCTCAGAGGAGAAGTAAAAAGCCAAGGAGCTACGGCCTAGTCCCTCGTAGCTGGAGCATAAATACATAGCCCACATTCCTGCGTGACAATCACGGAGGATCGTTCCCTGAATGCAGATGTTGGGGGGGGGGGGAGGTCGCGGGGGTCACGAACCCACATGACATTTCCGTCCACTTTTCCGGTGCGGTGGGAACCGAAGGAAAACTGCGTCGGGCTTTTCCGTTTCCGTGGAAACCAAACAAGGAGTAAGCAGCCGTGCCTTGTTTTCAGCGGGTTGCGCAACGCAGTGCCGTGCGGCGGTATCATAGAAAAATGCCGAGCAGCAGGGACCGGCTCCTTTTCCCAAAGACAAGGGAGAGCCTGTCGGGGGGGGGGGGCCCGTCGCACGTGACACACACTTTCCCCAAAAAACCCGTCAGGTTCTCCCTAAAGCACCGGTATGCGCGTTTCATTACAGGAGCCTCGTCGATTAACTGCTGGCTTTCCGTTTCGCCAAAACTCACGCCGATGCGTCTGGAGGTGTTCCAGGCTGTCCGACAAAAAAAGGGAGGGAACAGCCTTCTGCAGTGGCGCTTGGGTCAAACTTTAGAAAGGCCGCCCATTCACAGTATCGTCAACGTGACGTCAAAGAGACCCAACAAGGTCAACCTCTCCTCCTGAGCGGTTGTGATATGGGCAGAGCACGGCAGGTTGGGCACAATGACAGCAGATACTTTAATCACACCTGTCCCATGAACAAAAGATCCTGGGTGTGAAGCAAGGCTGCCATCTTTTCTCTAAGGAAAATAAAGGCAGGCGTTCGTTGGAATCTAGTTACACGTCTCTTCAAGCCAGCAACAATGCACACTGAAGGTGGGGCAAGTGGAAGTGAAGGCAAACTGCAGAAAACGAACGGGTAAAAGTGAGGTCAAAGGGCGTTTGCAGCGGGGAGTACGGCTGCCAGCCAATGGGGAGGCGGGAGGGAGGAATTAGCATACTTTTACAGGTGAGGGAGGGACGCGCACGTGTTCGAATGGCAGCGGCTTCAATTTCGCGAGCGGGTAAAGAACCAAGCCATCTTCTGCCCCGCCCCAGCCCCTCGTTGGGCAGCACAGCACAGCGCCGTTGCCCAGCAAGCAGGAGGTTCTGGGTTCGCGTCCCGGCCGGCCTGCATCTTCCCCAAATGGAGTCTGCACGTTCTCCCCGCGTTCGGGTTGCGTTAGCTCCGGGGGGCGGGGGGGTACTCGATGTCCCTCCTGCAGTCCAAAGACACGCGGGACAGGGGACTAAGGGCGTCGGACCGTCACCGTAAAGGCAGAACTCGTTCTCGACGGACCGCCCCGGTTTAAATAAAAAGGTCTATTATTACGACTGTCATTATCGCCCGCCCTCGCGGCTCAGACCTGTCGGCTTCAGGTTCGAACCTGTCCCAGCTCCGAGGCGATGACTAACCAGGGGGCCTGCTGTCACCCCACGGGCTAACGCTGGCTCTGTGGGCAGGACTGAGCCCGCCTCCTCGTGCCCTTCTCGCTCTCTCTCTCACGTCGTTATGCAACAACACGCCCACCCAACAGCGGTGATTCAGCGCCGCGAAAAAAAAAAAAGCAAGCGCCCCGCTCCAGTCCCGCAGTGCGATTCTGCCAGCGAGATCCGCAACAACAAACTATTTCTGTTTTCAACTTTCAACTCCGCACTGTGGTTTTTCCACTGTCTGTTCGCAGCTGAATTAATTAATAAACGGGCATTGTTTTCACATGGAACATGGAACGCTCACACCCAACAAGCTTGGGTGTGAGAAACGGCAATTTAATTCAATCTCAAATCAAAAAAAATTTTTTTTTTTCTTTTTTTAATGGTACAGACCTCCTGGAAGGAAAGCAGCTGAGATAACACTGCTCGAACGTTATTCTAACCCCCCCACAACCTCCCCGTGGCACTCGTTCTACCCGTCCTGCAGGTTGAGGAATTCAAGTCTACAGTTGTCTTCAGTGTACGTGTCTACAGCAATCTGAGGGCCAACTGTCAAAATTCACCCATAGATACTCTAACATATCCTCCTCCTCCTCCTCCCCCTCCCCTCCCCAAGAAAATGAAGGAGAACAACAACTTCCCGGTTTTTGGAAGAACCGAACCCGAACCTGACCCCTCCTCTGGCGGAAGGTGGGGTTACCGCGAAAGCGGGCACGTTGTCCCGAGCCTCGTTCCCCTCGCGCGCGAACACAGGAGGCCGCTCCTGTAAATACCCCGCGCTCAGCACTTCCTGTGATCCCACTCGCGGGCCCCAGATGGCAGCCATTACCGCACCGCTGCCAAGTCTGGAAGTCTTTGATTTGGAGGGGAGATCTGTTTCGGTTCAAGCGCGCGGTCCTCCGCATGACCCACACACACACACACGCACACACACACGCACGCACGCACACACACACACACGCACACACACGTGTTGCGCGTGACACAGTGCAGAAGCAGACCGAAGGACAGCACGGATAAAGTACGCACCATGCGCCACAGACAGACCGGTTCTCGCCGCCTCTCCCCAGTCCACCCGGACGGCGGAGGAGCGGGCGCCTGTACGGAAAAAGTGGGAAGTGGTTCGGAGGAATGCGTCGCTTTATTTATTTAACCTTCAGAGCCGTGCAGGAGACAGCCAGACTGCGAAGCCCTCGCGCAGCGCGGTGTTGAGCACTTCGCTTGAAATGTGTTTAATGTGGTTTGCAAGGGACCTCGTTTGTGAAAGTGTCTCGCATGCAAATGTTTACGAGAAAGTGAACACATTTGTGCCATTGCTGTGATAGGGCGCACTCAAATAGCAAATCTAAAACCCATCTAATGAAACAGCACCACTGCTAACCCTCCACGCGCTACGCAACTAGAACCCAGGTCCTGGAGAACCATAGCTCCGCTGGGTTCTGTTCTCAATCAGCACTCCACTGATCACTTAACACAGCAGATTACACAGTTAACTCATCTCACCCCTGGTTTCTTGGGTCTGAACTAGCTCATGTTTTTTTACAGTGAAAACCAAAACCGGCAGACCCTGCGGCTCTCCAGGACCAAGGCTGTAGCTCCTGGTTGAACTTACGCATCAGCACTTAGCCTAATAATGTTTGAAATGTTTTGTTTTGAGGACAGTTGCTAATGGAATCTTTCTCTTTGACGTTTTTAACAGAAGTTCAGAAATGCTCTATAATACTACAGTTTTTTTTCTCAGCACTGTGCAGTTTTGCTCATGAATGAGCATGCTTTTATAAGTGCCCAGTGCAATACGTACGAATAGCAAGTCAGCTGCGTTCAGAATACAAAGCAGTTTGTTTCAGGATACAAAGCACTCCTCAGGATATAAATGAGGATAGGACGCGCGTCTGTGGAATTCTCCCCGTGAACAGCAGGATGTCAGCATTTTTGCACTTTATCAGGAGCGGCGTGACCCCTGACCTGTCCCGACATAAAATTCCTAACCTTTCGTGCCAGCACTTTCTCGACCAAAAGTGACCCCCACATTTTCAAGTGACGTAATTCAGTCGTATGTCACATGACTGACCATCCCAATTAGACAGAGGGCATGGCCCATCCCAGTTAAAGGCTAATGTGTGCAGATTTGTCCTTATTTATTTTTATTTTTTTTAAAACAACATTTTTATTCTTTTAATCCACGGCAAATTCAAACCGCTTTTCCTGTTTCTCACTATCAGCCCGGGAACGTGAGACTCGTGATCATTTCAGCCTGCCTGCTCACGTCGGTACACGCCTTGCACTGCGGCGTAAGGACAGTGTGCAGGTTTAATTTCAGCCCCAGGGTTCCTGAGGAACGCGGTCACCCCTAATCCCCTAATCGTTTCTCGTCGAGGGTTGAGGCTGCTCCGAAGGGCTCCTGATGGTCTCAGACTCTCTGCTTCAGCAGGGTCGGAGCCGTGGCCCGCTCAGCCTGGAAAGTAAACCGAGCTTCTGGGGTTCTCCTGGATTCAGACCCCGCTGCCAGACCTTCACGAAAGCATCCATGTGCCGACGCACCCACCAAACCGAGCTGCGACGGGCCCGGCCGTCTCTTGCGCCGGCCATGGCGGGGTGTCAACGAAGGCGCCGGCCCATTCCTGGAACATCCAACACACCGTTGACTAAATGTCCCTACCCAAGTGTGGGAAGCACAGTGAGCAGATGAGAAGGGGATGAAATCGAATCGGGACAACCACGTGATGGGGTTGGAGACTGTGATTGTGGACTGCGGTTGGGGGGGGAGGGTGGGGCAGCGCTCACTGGGGGGCAGAGGTAATTCACTCTAATCATTGGGACAAATACTCAGAAATCAGTACTGTCCCTCTACAAATGGGACATCTGGTCACCCTGGTTGTTAAAGTGCATGGATGTACGTGCGCTGTGGAAGTCCATCTAAACGCACGATTCCCCGGCTGCCGTTTGCCTGAAGGGCCCGTGTTGAGAGGGGGATTCCTCCTGGGGATTTTGACACAGCAACCGCTGGGCAGGCAGACCGTTTCACTGACAGGATGTGCACTGTCACATAAGAAGAGGGATTCCCCGTCCTCTAAGGATCCTACTACCGAAAGTCCCAACTGTCACACAGGCACATCTTCCCTACCCCTTTCCCCCTATTGCACACCGGGAGGGGTGTAGGGCTCCACAATGAGCACCCTTCTTAAATTTGCACATTGATTGAAAGCCCCCCCCCCCCCACTTCCCCTCCACTTCAATCTTTCACACAGCCTTGACAGAGCAGTCAACCGGCACCTTACAGACAAGATTATCCACTTCTTCCTACCACCTGGAGTCTCAGATGAATTATGGAACCAGCGCAGCATGAACGAGAAGGCCACAGAGGCACTGGCCTGGTTTTTTGGAAGCATGCAGGAAAAATCACACATTTGCATGCTATCCTCCAACATCACGCATGCATGTGTACTCCATACAACTCAGACCCCTTCCACAACTCAGGTTAGAATTCAACTTGCCCTTCAGCTTCTACTTTAATTGCCATGATGATGTCATTTTGCCTCTGTATGGTACATCACACAGCTTTGATTCAGAATCACTTTGGCTGTACACAGTGGAAAATATATCAAGAGGTGATATAGGTTAAATGATGCCTTTGTCATTTTGGGGCGTGTGGTATGGAAATAAATAATGTTTCAAAACAGTACTAAATGTATCAAAACAATTCAAATTCAAACAACCACACAGCTAAATAGCGTAATCAGTTGGAAATATTATTGCCACTATTAAAATTGAGATCATATACCCTAGTTCTTCTTGGTATGTATATACTAGACATATCTATAAGTGAACACAGTCTTCCTGGTGTACAGCCAATAAAGGCAAAAGCCAAGTATTTTATGTACTGCTTGACTGAACTAATCAGAATGACTGTAAATTCTCAAAGCGGTCACTGTAAATTCCAACAAGAGCAGCTAGACCAAGAGAAACGAGCTGACTTTTCAATTAGAAACGTCAGCTCGTTTCTATTTCCCCCACATGACGCCAATGCACTCTTTACACATCAGAAAAGAAACGGAATTATCCTCATTTCATGGAATCCATGCGTGCGCTTTCTGGTTCCCCTACCCTTCGTCCTCGCTGGAGAACAGCTTTGGAGAACCCATCCGAAGATTTAAGGAAGTCAAAATAGATGACACGGTCAAAAGTAGCCTCACAATAAGGTCTTTCTTTCCCTTTCTCTCTCTCTCTCTCTCTCTCTCGGCTCATTTGAAATCACTTAGATCGTTTGCTTGCAGTCACATGAGAGTTGAAATCGCTATCCTGTTATTTCCCCAAAGCAACCAATCATGCGAGTAAAAATTACTTCAGCAGTGGCTAGCATAACCGAGGGATATACTATTGAATATAAAACAGATAAAAACAGATGTTTAAAAAACTGATGAAATGAAACAAATTAACAGCCTGCAAAAAAAGGCTATATAATTTGACATATTTGTGGAACACTCAACTGGACCATAAAAAACAACAGCCGCCGCTAAATTCATTTAATTATTCTGGACATGTGTAAATTAATAGTATGCATGTATTAATGTATTAGGCTAGCTATACGTCTGCGTCCATTTCATTTCTTTTCGCTCCCTTGGCACGATGATAACTGTCTGCTCCCTTCATTCATTTGGTAACCCTGCCGAAAAGACCGCGTCGGAAGTGTACAGCTATCAGCATGCGAAAATGATTTCCCTTATTAGCGACTGCATGCACAAACAGCTAACTACATTACCCCCAAATTAATAATTTTCTGTCAATATTATTCCTAGCATGGGGCAAAATTTGAATCATTTTATATCTAGCATGCTAAGTAGTAAAGACTATAGGAAGATGGAAATAGTCTCACAGATTCTCGGTTAACACAAAACTCAGCAGTGTCTCCGTGCACATGACACGTTTTGTAACAGCTGGAACAACATGACAACGATTAAAAACGTTTAAAAATCACAGTTCTGAACCATTTTCGTTTAAAAATAGTTTGTTCTTTATAGATCTCCACACATTCAACAAGCGAACCGCGGGACCAATATCGCGGCGTAGATCACGAACGCGCTCATCTTACCTGAATCTGGGCGAATCCTTAATACATTCTTCAAAATCCACCGTCATTTTTGGTTTTATTCCTTTTTCTCGTTTAATGTATATATTTCATTTCTCAAGTTTGCTGAACGAAATTTGCTATAAAATGTGTATTCCCTTGCCTCGCAGGAGTTTCTTCGTTCAGCGAGCGATGTCACTCTCCACTACACCGCAATCAGTTCCAAAGCATTTCGTTCTACTACATTATCGGCGGCTGGAGTAGAGTAAGGGACCGTCGTCAAAAGTCAATTTTCAATCGTAGCGCTCCTGAAATGTAACAGCATCAAAATTTTGTGTAATCCAGTACAGATATGATTCCATAGCAGATTATTGAACAAACGAACAAACAAATAAATAAATAAATGCAATTTGATTCTTATTCCCAGTTACCATATTCCATTTTTGTCCATTGGTCATAATTTGCTGAAAAAAGTATACTTGGAACAATATCATCAAATAGAATACCTAGACTACATCAATATATTGTGTACAATGCCACAGTTATAATGAAATATGCAATGGAGCATAGTAGACCTACTTATGTTTATGTACGTTCTATAAACTATTTTGTTTATACCAAGTGCAAATGGGCAAACACCGTGCATGCTCAATATAATATCACATCTGCACATTTGTATTTCATTATTTATTTGTTTCTTCATGTCAGAAGTGACAAGAGTGCTGCAAGCGGTTAACCTTTCATACATGCACAAATCAATAATGGAATACAATTATGTTAAATTAAAGATTTATGATGAATAAGGACAGCATAGAAATGAAGTCATGCAAGCAATGACCTTTAAGGCCTCCGGGGAACCGTGGATAATCCACAATCCACCGTAATCGGGTCGGGAAATTGAGAGTAAGGAGTTTCTGACATTTTATTCCAGTCACACTGGATTGTAGAGTAGGGCTACATTTTCTCCTACATGGTGCTTTTGGTCAGGGATCCATTAGCATCTTGTAGAAAATAAGTATATCTACTGATGGAATATCATATAGAATAACATAATAAACCTACTAATGTATAACACTGTGTGTAATGTACCACGATTAATGTGCACACAAAAAAATAAAAAATTAATAAAAAATTAAAAAATAAATACTATTTTTTTTTACTGAGGCACGGATGTTTCATCGAGAGGATCCCTAACTCGTATGGAGGCAGGACTGCTCACTGTTCTGTCAATCCACGTGACATCATCAAGCGCACAACTGCCCTGACCAATGTAGGACCGTGAAAACGCTCTATTTTAGAGAGTTGCCCGCGTGTTTGATAAATTTGCCCGAAACTTAACGCAAGTAGTATTTTGTATTTGATCCAGTCCTCGAAAAAATAAGCGACATGTTCAATATCAACGTTCTCATATGGTTTGAATGTTACCCACTCGCCTGTTTTATAGATTTGTGATAAAACATTCTACAAGTTCTATACAGGCATGGGATTAGCTCCCACTTGCCCTTCTACGCGCTGTCGCGTTTGATATCGGTAACATTCATTTAAACCAGGCTTCTCTAACACAAGTCTTGTCTCATTCAGTCCCAATTATGGGTTTTTATAAACTGTTCAGATTTAAGATATAATTTATCACTTTCACGTCTAGGACAGGTAGCCCAGAGTATTTCGGCTTTATTAGCCAAGTGCTCATAACATGATTTCGGTCTTTGTGCTGGTCTGCCGATATATTGCATCTCACTGTGATAGTTACAAAGGCGATTTTACTATTTGAAAACGTGAAAAATGGAGAACTGCCGTGCTCGATACCTTATATTTTTTCAGTACCTCGGTACGAAGTACAGGTATGTCTAAAATCAGTTTCGTATACTTTTTTTTCAGCCATTTGCATTACACTGAAATTAAGGGTTATAATAGCTGGTAAATAATTTTACGACAGTAATTCGAATGCACGTCCTTGAATGTGCACGTGCCATCATGGATTTTTAAAGGAACTGTTCTGGTGATTAACCGTCCACGGCAGTATAGTTAACGGCTTCGTTTTACTTCCATAGTGGCGTGATGAAGACTCCTCCACACCAGTCTACGCTAGGGGTTGAAAACTATTTGGAGGTGAGTGGAGAAGACTTAAGGTGATCTGCAAATATATTTTTTATCTTTAGCTAGCAGCTTACAGTCCTACGTCTAAGCTGAACATTCACACTAATAATAATAATAATGTCGGGCCTTGGTTAGCACTTGGATGGCGGACCCTCTTGGAAAAACAAAGTTTCTACTGGAAGATGTTTTGGTGGGCCAGCTGGGGAAGGTCTTCTCTCTGGACTGAACATAAACCCCAGCCCTTGTGCGGTGATGGGGGTGCTGTGCTGTAGCAGATGCCGTCTCTCAGATGACACATTAAAAATGACTCAACATGGTCATTGAAGATCCCATGACACTTATTGCAAAAAAACATGAGGATCCCTGGTGCAAAATACAAACAAACTGGCTTTCTCTTCCTGGCCATAATCATCACAGTCATCTCCCAGTTTAATTGGTTCAGGGATTTCCTTTCCTTTGAGTGGGTATCCTGGGTAATGTTTCAGTTGAGGCAACCAAGTGTGCCCAAAAAAAGGTTTTCTGAGTAGCTCAGTCAAAAAAAGCTACTGGCCTTGGGTTTTAGCCCAGGCAATGGGATAAACTAACTATGACCTGGAGTCCTAGCAACATACAGCCTTTGGTTCCTTACCCAGAGCGACTTTTTAGTATTCCAATTGTATTTTTTTTGCATATTATCAATTTATTTGTTCAGCTGGATATCTTACTGAAACCGTTCGGCTGAAGTACCGTGCTTTAGGGTACAACAGCGGGGCCCCGTCTGAGAATCAAACCCGCAACCTTCATGTTACGAGCCAAGTTCCCTAAACGTTATATTGCACTTCCACCCAAGGATGCCATTGCCAACATTATGGCTCCCTCTGTTTTTCATGTGAATTTTCCAATAATTTCTTTGCAGGCATGGAAACAGTGAATGCATATGTATGATAAATTCTATTGCTAGGGTCAGGTGTCGGTCCATACGTCTGGAAATCATTTTAATCTCTTGAGTTTTGGCATTTTGCTTTTTTTTTTTTTTTTACAAGAAAAACCATTAAGTGCCTGTATTGGACGAATAAAAATAATTAAAATAAAGCCCAATACTGTACTAAAGGGCTATAAGATAAATTAAAGTGTCCTCATTTATCATAAGTTCTCAAGTTGATGTGTCAAAAAAATATGTGTTGTGTACAATTTTACATTTGGTTTTGATTTTAAAATTGTGGAAAGAACGCTTCCAAGTCAGACATTGTCTGTGGGGCTTAAAATGCGGGGAAGTATGTCAGCAAACCAATAGAATGGGACATTATTAATGTTTATATAAATATATTATTTTTTGCGAGTGTTTATATTCTGTGGTCAGCATCTCTGGGCCCAGCTCTGCACTGTTCTTCATACAGTAGACATGTAATATTAAAGATGGTCTGTGCTATGTTTTGACAGCTGTACACACACGTCAGCAAAGTGACTGAAAATATTGAAACGTACAGTCATGAAATGAGCTAATGATTTGCTCCACCATTCCTATTGTATTTGCTTGAAAATTGAATTGTTGGGAATGTTCTAGAATGAGGAGTGTTCTGTTTTTTTTGTGGTGTGGATTTGCTGTTTGATCCCCCTCATTCAAATGCATATGCATTTGCTCTTTTGTGTTTTGTCAAGGCTTTGAGCATATCGAGTTACTGGAATATGTCTGGAAGCGTATTGAGAAGGGTCCAGGATCTTTGTTGCCTTTGGAAGCAAACAAACCTTAAAGCTTGAGCCTGAGCCTCATAAGCTGACACAGAACAAAATAGCACATCTTTTAATAGTGCTTTGCAGTCACAGACAGAAATCACACACCAATTGCCATACAATGTTGTGTCATATAGCTAAATAACCCACATCACAAATAATGTATTATAAATGTATACATTAAAACAAAAGGAAAAAGAGTAAGCAGTGGGCTAAAGGGTACTTACAACAGCCATCAGGTCAAAAGTAATTATTGTAGCCAGCGGGTGCAGCATCAAGACCGGAAATGAATTAACTCTCCAGTACCGCATGTATGAAACCGCTACTTGACACTTATGTAATTGAGATGTAATTGTTTTTATCTTATATCTGTGTGTCAAGGTTAAGCACGTGCATCCACATACGTCTCTGTATGCTAACACTTGTAGCTTGACATTCCCACCTCCAGATCCCACTGGGGTCTTTCAAGGTAACAGGTTAATATCCCCCCCCCCCCCCCATGATGTTACTGTAAATGCTGAGAGTTGAACACTGCCGATGACTTACCCGGCAATCAGAAATCCGCAAAACGGCTCAGTTGCCCGTTTTAACTGCTCAGCTCGTCAGCTGGAGCATTTTACCCTGGCATTTCCTTGCCTGCCACGAGACGTTCTTCCTCTATCAAAGCCAGACCCACTTGTGTCACATGAAAGAGGCCTTCTCTCTCTCTCTCTCTCTCTCGGGACATTTGGCCACCAGTCACAGAGCTGGAGCCACAGCACGGAGCCGTTACTGTCCAGCGAGGCCTTTGTGTTTTACCCCCGCGCATGTAAGATTTGGGTTTAAATCCCCCGGTCGTCCTCGCAAAATAACGATGGCAAAATGAGTGTCGTGTCTTTTTCAGTCAGCTCTTTCTCACACTTGTCTGATGTTGGCTGTAGTTGTGATGTGGGCTTCACTGGTACAGCTCTTCCTGGTCCCACATGTCAGTTGTAGTTTTTTTTTCTTTTTTTTTTGTAGTCCAGTGGTTGTCCAAACAGCCACAAACAAACTGGGGTTGATACAGTAATATCTTCTAGTGCTTTGGTGACTTGTTAAAGATGTGTTTTTGACAGGATTATTTTGGAAACAGAGTTTTTCAGGGTTCTTTTAACATAGAGGAAAAGTATAAAGCCAGTTAAGGTTTGGTCCTGTTCCTGAGCTTTTTGCGTGAATCAGAGGTTGTAGCCTAACAATGCGTGCACCACTTTGAGGATTTACTAGCCTAAGGGTACTGAGCCCAGCAGCACTGCTGGTTTTCACTTATAACTGGAAGATTGATTGGTGTCACTGATTGACCACTCACCTCGTGCCCCAGGTGTAAATCAGGCTGATTGGACAGGAAGAATGGAAAGCAGAAATACTATTGGCCTCAGGGAAGGAGATCTGAGTGTCTCCATACTGGCCTATTCAAAAATAAAAGGATGCAGCCAGGACCCAGTTTAAAGATCAACCAAAGAACAAAACATTAAATTATCGGGCATAGATGGGAAAATACAAGCATAGACACTTTTAAAAATAGATATTTTTTCAGCTCAAAGCTATCTAAGCATGCCGCTTAGCCCTCACTGCTGTCACTGTCATGGTTAAACGTTCTGTTTGTAGATTTTGACTCTTAAACTCACTTCTGTTTCTTGAATTGTGAAGATTAGAGCAGAAAAAGCTGAACGCCACAAAGAAACCCTTCCAGTGTTCAGCACACACTCAGCTAAACGAAGGGATGCTTTAGTCATTTTCTTCCCCATTTTATCGTACTGTGATAAAATGGGAGTTATTCCTCAGCAAATGTCTTGGTTCCCATGGATGCTGGCCGGTTGCTGTGTAGAGACCTTACAACAATGTTGTTGGTTTTTCGAACGTTGTTTTGTATCGGCACCAATGGAAACAGAAAGTGAAAAGCCTATGGCATAACATAATTACCTGCTCTCATCTGGGGAATTCACAGAGATGATTAACTTTGTGGCTTTCCTTCCTGGACCAAGGCACTTCAATCTTTGTTTGTTAGTCATTACAAGTCATATTCAAACAGTCAGATAGTGTAGTAGCTAACTACTTATTGGTAAGTTGGCTTTGTCAACTGTTAAGTGCAACTGCTGACATAGCTGTTTTAGAGGGTAAATTATAACTGTTGCTTGTTAGCAGACTGTCATTCACATTTCTGTGACTATAGTATGTTAGTGCTTGCACGAATGTAGGAGGAAAACTTGTAATTGGCTGTAATGAAAATAATTTGTATGTGCAGAGCGATAATACATTTTATAGACTTGTAATGCAAGATTTTGCACACATTTATGTAGCAGCAACAATAGTTTTTCAATATCATCTATATCAGACCTAGAACAGCTGTAAAACGTGATTGTATATTGTAGTATGTTTCGTTTGTCAGCCCATAAAATGCTTTACATTAAAAGTAATCAAAGGAGCCTTTGAAATGTGACTTTCAGTCTCTCGGGGGATGTACGCTTGGAAAGTACAAGGGTGTCCTCACTGTACTTCTCATTCCGTATGAAACCTGAGGGTGTTAGCGTCTCGTGTTTGGACATGTTCTGCATGCTGAAGTGTTGTCTTCGAGGAATGGAATGCGCTTATGAAAGTCCACACCTCTTTGTGAATTGTGTCACTCTGAATGCATTAGATATTATCAGATTTAGTACGGGAGGTGTAGAATGTGATTTTTTCTTCTTTTTGGATCATTATATTATATGTGACTGTACGGGGTCTTTAACTTCCCGACAGTGTTGTGGGAATGAATGAACTGATTGTGAGGGTTTTGAAAGTGACTTTGAAAAGTGGGCTTAATTATTTGTTTTAAAGGACAGCTTAAAGAGAGGAACGGGGACACGAGACACGTCCTCATTTCTCTGTGGACGCTGAAGAAAATGACTAAATCCCTGTAGCCTTCCGTTACTCTAGGGTACATACAGCTTTGTAGTACAAAAGGCTGACAAGTATTTGTCACACTTATTTAATTATTTATTGCAAGGAATGAACGTTGGCTTCTCTGTTTGATTTCTGTAAGATCAGAACTGTGTGATTCTAATGCTGATGTAACAGTCACTGCTGGTAATTGAAAGCAGGAGTTCTAGAACACACTGACTTGGAATTTTGAAAACGTTCCAGAAAACTGACTCTTCAAAAGGTTAGCCTTGTGTTCCCCTGGGCAGGTTTGAGTGTGAGCTCGGGCAGCCAGAGAAACTGAGATTCTCACAGACAAGTTCTCACAGACTTCGCCGCATATTTCAGTTCCCACTGTCCTTTTGGAAAGTTTTCTTTCAGAGATGCGGTAATCTTTTATGAGTGTGGTTTAAGGACCTGGGCAAGTTTAAAACTTTTTTTGTTGTTGTTTGTTTCTTCAGCAAGCAAGCCCTCATTTTAATTGGGATTTATTCTCTTCCCCATTTGAGTACACAGAGCCAGGAATCTTAGCCCCCCAGAGCAGGAGTTTTGAATTAATTTAGGTTCTGTTCCGCTAGTGAAGCACTTTCATTGTTCAATTATTTTTAGTACAGGACTGTTCTTGGCCGTTTGTCCTGAATTTGACGACATCATTGTGTTTTGTTTTTAACAATAGAATGCGTTGCAGAAACTGCGGCCGCATAACGAGGTCTGCCTGTACATCTCGAGCAGGACTGATGCGGGGGTCCATGCCCTCTGCAATTCGGCACACGTGGACATCCAGCGGCGGTCTGGCAAACTTCCCTTCACCGCGAAGGTCCTGACCGAAGCGCTCAACTACCACCTGAAGCCCGAGCCTATCAGGTGAATGTACACTACATGGCAGGCCTGGGTCAAATACGTATTTGTTTTGGATTCAAATGCTTTTCTGTGCTCTATTGATCTTGCCTGGTGTAATTGAGCCTGTCAATATGACCAGAAGGCGGGGTTTTGACAGTATTTAATTGGTTCCAGTACACCAGACAAGATCAGTAAAGCGTAGAAAAATATTTGAATCCAAAACAAATACGTATTTGACCCAGGTCTGCTACATGACCAGAAGTGTGTGGACACCTGACATCCAACATCTCATCCAAAATTATGGGCATTAATATGGAGTTGGTCCACCTTTTGTTGCTATAACAACCTCCACTCTTCTGGGGAGGCTCTATATTAGATGTTGGAGCATTGCTACAGGGATTTGCTTCCATTCAGCCAGAAGAGCATTACTGAGATCAGGCACCGATTGGAAATTTAGGCCTGGCTCGCAGTTGGCTTTCCAATTAATCCCAAAGGCGTTGGATAAGGTTGAGGTCAGGGCTCTGTGCAGGCCAGTCAAATTCTTCCACACCGTTCTTCACAAAACCATTTCTATATGACCTCGCTGTATGCCCAAGGGCATTGTCATGCTGAAACAGGAACTGGCCTTCCCAAAACTGTTGGGGGAGAACAAAATAGTCTATAATGTAATCGTATGTTGTAGCATAAAGATTTGCCTTCATTGGAACTAAGGGGCCAAGCCCAAACCAGGAAAAACAGACCCAGATCAAGGGGTGTCATGTCATAGTATTGAGTTATTCACCTATTTGTTCTTTAAAAACTGTGGCCGTAGAATGAGATTTCTCTGTACATCTCGAGTAGGACAAAAAAAAGATCCTAAAATGAATTCTGATTATATGGGGAGAAGGGCAGAGGATCATAATGAGAGCTTGCTGTGGTAATATGCAGGATGAGTCTGCTTGATAGAAGGGGCTGCTGGGTAATTATGTAGTATAAGTCTGCCTGAGAGCAGTGTCTGCTGGGATACATGCACGCTGTAGGAGAGTGAGTGGGAGAAGCCAATGGGAGAGTCACGACAGACCTCTGCTGTGGTGCTGTGCTGGTACGCTTAACGTCACCAGGCAGATCTGTTGGAGCTACAGGTCAAAATCTCAGGCAAAATCTCTGTATAGCAGTGATCACTCTGCAGAAATTTGACACTATGTGATTTGGTGCTCAGTTTCACCCACCACCCAATGACCAATCACCAGCCTTCTGCTTCAGCCGGGGCTTAACACAGGGTTCTGTAAGGCATCGTGTGAACTGATATCAGAGAGGCGGCCATTTTGCCTGGAGACCACTGTAGATAGCCTACACAATGAATGTTGATGTTGACAGACTTGTCTTTTGAGGAAGGAAGGATCTGTGATTTCCTGAGTAATTTGTCAGCAGTCTGAAGAATATCAGACCTCCCCCCAAAGACCGTTTAGTTTCTGCAAGTCTAGGAATGACCTGTGTGTTTGGTCACACGATTATTTTCAGTTTTAGCAGCCTTGCCTCTCAACCGTCTCCAAATAGCGCTATTTTGTTTTGTTCTTACGCCACCTGAGTGTTCGTGTGAAAGAAGCTGAGGAGACTGGGAAACACTGTGAATTTTTTAAATCTCTCGGGAAGCATGACCTTGTAAGGTCATAGGCTGTAGGATTTGCCCCCTCCCCCCCATGGAGACTCTCTCAAGTTGGCATGGTGCAGGCGTTATGGTAAATTCATTCCCGAGGTCCAATTCGTGTGATGGGTAATGATGTGATAAATCATGCATTATTTTCTGGGAATTGAGACCAGAAGCTGTTTCCGTGTATTCCAAGTCTCCGATGGATTCCTTGGGATTTTTTAAAAGGCCCCGGTGATACTGTTACCTTCCTGCTGCATTTTTCTTCCTGCTTTCTTCCAGCACATCCATTTTCTCTCTCTCTCTCTCTCTCTCTCTCTCTCTGGAGGCCCAGAATAGCAGGTTTTTTTTTTTTTTTTTGTTCACAGAAACAGTAGGAAGCGAAGAGGGAGGATTTCTATTGCAGGCTTTCCCTAAAAATGGTAATTTCTTTTTTTTTATCGCACACTGAAACAGTGGACACCTCAATAAGAGTGACATTTGCTCATATCATCTGGCTCCTGCGTCGTATTGATCCAGACCCCTGCTTCTTGGCTTCTAATACTGGCTCAGCTGTCAAGCCCCGCTTTTGAAATCTGAGTTTCACCCAAAAAATCATTATTAACTGTAGTTCTGGCCAGCACTTTACAAGCTGGCACCTCAGAAGTCTCTTGTCGGAACATTTTGGGAATCGGCCACCATCTGGAATCCATTTTTTTGTGTAACCACAGAGCTTTTGTCTTACAGCAGAAGAGAGATGGATTTTGGTAAAGAACTTATGGGTTATGCAGCTTTGTCCCAGTAATCTTCTCCATATTTCACCTAATGGAGTAATGGGTTGTATTTTGGAATTGCTCCTATTTTTGCATCCACAGTGAGACAAAAAAAAAAAAAACAGTTGAACTTCACAATTAAGTTTTGATTGCTGTAAAAAAAAAAATAAAATAAATAAAGACCACAACTTGCTAAAGTGGCACCCAGTGGTCTAAAAACTCCCCGGTAATTCTGTGGCATTGGTTGCAGTTAGTTTGTCTATAGGGGGTTGCTAATAATGGTAATGAACCAGGAATTAATGCCCCTTTGTGGGTCTATTTTAGATCAGTGATGTTTGGCGTTCCTTCAGGTTGTTAGAGCTAAATAAGACACTAAAGGAACACCCGGGACTGACTTACCTTATTAATAGTTTACATTACGGGCATAAAATTTAATACGAAAATCTATTGAGTTGGTTGGAACAAACAAACACTTTGATTGGGTGCCATTTTCTCTTAGGTATACCCCTGGTTCCTTTTAATGCCTTCTGCAATGGCAGTTTATTATACTTATCTGTGGATCACGCATAGTAACCGTACATATTTCCGACCTGGCAGTCTTGATCGGGATTGTCTTTGTTCGGAGAGTGGAGTTGAAAAAGTGCAATGAACTTCCCTTTGTGGTCGACATAAACGTAGCTGTCCAGATCTGGGAATCTCTTTCGTGGAAAAATGCCAAAGCTCTCTCTTTTGTTGAATTTTCAGTCGTGCCAGTGACTGTTAGAGCAGCACATTTAAAACAAGCCAATGGGGTAAGAAAAAGTGGAATTATGAAGCCAGAACATTCAACACAGGCACCTTCAATGTTAACCCAATATTCAATTCCATGAGTTAAAGTCACAATGAGAAGTACATTCAAATATTTAGGCCAAGCTGTAATTCATGTATATTTTATATAAATGGACTCCAGCAACACTATGTACATTTTTTTTAAATCAAACCGCTGGGGCCAATTTTGGTGGGAGTCCACCATTAAAAACATGGGTCTTGAGTGTTTAGATTGATTTACCATTATTCATTCACTACTGGGAACATCAGACTAATTAAAAACTTTCTGTTTTCTAAGCTGTGTATTTTCACACGTTTGTTGAACAGGCACTGTCACTGTTGATTACGTCAGAGTACAGAAATAGGGGAACAGGATGTGTGTATCTTGGGGTACATCCATCCTCCCGCTGGAGAAATGGACGCTTGTGTCTGTCACACTCCCGCCCACGCGCAGCTGTGTACAGCACGGTCTCTCCTCTCCAGCTCCTGCAGCATCTCTTACATAAGCTTCTGCTGGAGCTCTGCGGGCCTAATTTTAGACCATTCACACCAAGGCTTTGAGTCTTTCTACCCTCCCACCTCCCTGCTCCCTCCCTCCCTCTCTCCCTTCCTCCCTCTCTCTTCCCCCTCTCTCTGAGATCAAAGCCATAGTCACCTTTTTTTTTTTTAGATAGCTCATTTTTGGAAGTGGTTGAGTCAGCAGGCTGACTCGGTAATGAGTGCAGGAGAGGGAGGGAGAGAGAGCGATTGAGAAAGAGAGAGAGTGTGTGAAAGAGGGAGAGAGATTGAGAAAGATAGGGAGAGATTGAGAAAGAGAGAGAGTGTGAAAGAGGGAGAGAATTGAGAAGGGAGAGTGATTGAGAGAGAGAGAGAGAGAGAGTGTGAAAGAGGGAGAGAAATTGAGAAAGAGAGTGTGTGTGAAAGAGAGAGAGAATTGAGAAAGAGAGAGAGAGTGAGTGAGAGAGAGAGAGTTGGAAAGAGTGGGGGAGAGAGCGATCCAGCCTGTTGGAGCATCAGTCAGGAGAAGCTCGGGTAATGCAAAGATCTGTGGACGGTCAGTGGCCTCCAGCAGGGCTTTACCTGGAGCTGGGATTGAGAGGATGGTGCGAAACAGAAACGCCCATATAACAAAAAAAAGGTGCAGAAGTGGAACACTGAAGCTACACTCCTACTGAGAGGCAACTGGTCACTGAAAACAACACTGAGGTCCTTTTTGATCCCTCTTTGTGTAAAAATGGTCAATCATTTCACCCACTTAAAATTGCCCATGAAATATTAGCCTTATGTAGCACTTTCATGTAACACTTATATTGCACTTATGTCCAGCACTTATATTGCACTAGTATCGTTATCTCGATGATGTAGCTCGTTGATATGCCTCCTAGTTTGACTTGCCACCATTTTCTGACCTTGCCTCTGCTTGCCGTGTGAACTGGACGTGATGTGTTCACAGCTATGAATAACTGTTGCATAATGAGTGTTGTGCCTCATCAGACCTGTGTTTTGTCGTTCTTCCAATGACCTTCGGTGTGCACTTCTTGTACGTCGCTTTGGGTGAAAGCATCTGCCAAATAAATGAAATGTGATATGAGCCTGTTCCCTACCATATGAAATGTGGAAGGGGAGGGGGGTGCATTGGGGAGGCCACGCCACTACCCCCCCACAGTTAGCATCTCTGTCCCACGTGTAAGGCCTATGAAAGATTTTGGCGGCTAAGCCAGGAAGGCCGCGGGCCCGGGGGCGGTGTGCCGCAGATTTGGGGGTGGGGGTGTGTGGGGGGGATGCAGTGGAGGTGATGGCGCCCCTTGTGGCAGGCGCAAGCCCTGCCGCGGCTCTCGGTGTCACCCAAGAGTGTGGGTCTCTGGGAAGGTGACCTACTTTAGACTCCTCTCCGGCACCGCCGCCGTCGCCGTGGGCCCCCCCCCCTTCGCTTCGGCAGCTTTAGTGCAGCGCGTCGCCGCGTCGCTACGCTCAGCGCCGCGTGTAACATCATTCTTTCTGACTGCAGATACACGGCCAGACAAACGCACATTCTGGAAGCGTTTTACCGCCAGTGTTATATTATGCACGCGTCCCGCTGTATTTGTCCTCCATTATTCATCCTTCATGAGGCCTGCTGCTCATCTGGGCCTTTGAAACCCCCCCAATTCCTTCACGTTAAGAAGCAGCTACTGCCTGACTTTGTTCTGCTGTTCCTGAAGTACCTGTGCAGCAGAAAGAAAAGATGCCCAATTCCTAATTTGTTGGTTAATTACAGGAACAGGTATAAACTATGCTGCTGGTGCAAGCGGAGATATAGTTGTATGGCGATATAAAACTCTTTCTTGGCCTGGACACCACCAGTTCTTCTTGCAAAAATTCAGCTTGAATGAACGTAGCTTCCAGTAAGTTAATACGGGGGAGGGGGGGCTGAACATTAGCAGCCACGGTGAAATGTGAAACCAGTGATTAGTGTCCCGACGTAGCAAACCAGCGTCAGAGGTGCTGTGTTGGATTCCATCCTTTTGCATCCTGAAATTTCTGAGGAAATTAATGCACTGCCTTAGGGGTTATGGCAACTTAATAGCATCATGTATGATACATATATTTATTGTAATATATATATATATATATATATATATTACACATTTGTTATAATACAACATTTTATGTATGCCATGTCTTTTAAAGAATTTGTACAGCCCCTGCAAGAGTGCTCAGTATGCCCACAGCAGTCAAATAATCTAATGGTATCCAAAATTTGGAATATGTACGCTATATTTAAAATACAGTTAGCAATATAGATCAGAATAAAAAAAGATGACTATAACCTAAATATCTTTCATACCCTCGAGCTAGACTGTTGATGAAAATAACCTTAGTATATTATGCTAGACTGAATTCTCCAATGCCCCGCACCCTGTGTTACTTCTGTGAACAGATGCTTTTTAGGTACATTGCAGCAAAGGGATTTTATGTGTAAGTTCACGCATGAGGTGCGCTGGTAGCTTTCCAAAGATAATTACCCATCGGCAGCGGAGCCTGAACATCACCAGGGGCTGCCTTGTTGTTTTTAGCACGCAGATGAAGGCAAGTTCGGCTCACGAAAGAGCTAGACATATATGTATACATGCCATTTGTCACAAATGCACACCTACTTTTCACCTCTGTACTGCTATTTTTGCTTCATGTAAAGAACACATTTAGTCCTTGTTTCTTGCGTACAGTTTTCGTTGGGGTAAAAACTGATATGAGGATCAGTGACATTGGAAGAATATTGGTTGTGCTGATCCAAAATGAATTTGTTCTCAGAAAACATATATGCCATCAAAAAGCTGATTCACGTATTAACTTTATCATTTTAACACCATTAAGCTGATATCTCTAATAAGCATTTTTTCCAGAATCAGAGATGAGCAGTAAGGCCTTTTTAGGCTCACACAACATGTATAGCACAGTGGGTAAGGAACTGCGCTTGTAACCGAAAGGTCGCAGGTTCGATTCCCGGGTAAGGACCCTGCCGTTGTACCCTTGAGCAAGGTACTTAACCTGCATTGCTTCAGTATAAATCCAGCTGTATAAATGGATACAATGTAAAATGCTATGTAAAAAGTTGTGTAAGTCGCTCTGGATAAGAGCGTCTGCTAAATGCCTGTAATGTAATGTAATGTAACATAAACATCAAGCAGGCACAACAAGTGTTTTTCTGTGTTCTCGTCTATACTTAGAGATTCATTTAATTGAAAGCAAAGTATGAACTGCCTCTATATAAAAATAAAAAGAATCCTGCTCTGCTCTCATACCGAAGGCCAGAAGTCTGAAAGCCGCCTCTCTGCCTCGTTTTTCCCTTCGCTGAAAGCAGCCGCAGACACTTGGAGTGCACGGCAGCTCGCCCGATGTTTTATTCAGAGTCCCGAGTTAGCGCTTTCATTACCGCGGCTGGTGAATCTTTTAGCGAGAACGAGAGCATTCCACGGGCGTTTCGTTTGATGCTCCCCCCACCCTCGGTGCGTTGGGGAGACGTACGGGGGACGGGGGCGGCTGCGGCGTCTAGCCTGGCTTGCGTCTCTGAGGGGGCCGGCCATATCTATCGAGACCCCGGGTCGCCAGTCGGGGCGATGGGAACTGTTCTGGCTCTGCTGTGCGAGGGACGTGTAGCCAAATGACATGGACCTGGGAGCGCTTAATTATCTGGAGAAGCTAAGAAGATCAGAAGTCAGTTTTCTGGCCTACGGCACATTTCTCTGGAAGGGAAGGGGAGTGGATAACAGAGAGGTGGAAATCCTGGTTCGGAAAGTAAAAGTCCTTCCCAGTATCTTGTTCCAGTCACCTGGATTTGCGAATTAGCACAATTCCTCAGCCAGGCAGTGGAAAGAACTAATTAGTGAGATTTAGCTGGCTGGCTGAGTTCATGGGTGGAAGAAGCACATGGCAGTACATTTACTTTTTGACCCCTGGACTTTCCACCGCTGATGGAAACGAAGGCTGCATGATTTGAGCTGAGGAGCGATGCTTTTTATAGCACGGGGGTGGGATCGACACCAGCGCTGTTATTTTGGAGCCAATTACAGAGTGCTTCAGCATGAATTAGCAATGACCCCCGGCCAATTATGCAGGCCCTCCTGGATGTCGGTTTCAAGGAACTGCAAGAATTAAACATTTACCAGGGAAGGGACACAGTGTACGAATGACAAGCATTCCTCTCGCTTTTAAAAGGCAGCCGCTGATGTTCGATTTAAATGAGTATGATCCAAGTTAAATATTACTATTACTATGATACAATTACCGCCATTGTCCGTTGAGACGCATATTAAAAAGGAAGCTGAATACAGATTGTAGCGTCTTTTGGAAACTAAGCTCTGACTTTGGACTTATTGTTGTGCTAATTGCATTAGCATTAGCTTAATTACCTACGTGCGGTGGTTCCCAGCCCAGTTCCTGGAGATCTGTCATCCTGTAGGTTTTCATTCCGACCCTAATTTGACACACCCGATTGTACTAATTGGCAGCTCAATGAGATCTCTAGTTGTTGAATGATATACGCTTCGCTACGGTTGGAGTGAGAACCTACAGGACGGTAGATCTCCGGGAACAGGTACGTATTTGTCTATTATGTTGCTTGTCATCACCAGCACTATATTGTTCCCTGCATGTCATGATATATTTTTATATTGTATTATTGTATATACAGGTTTCCCACCCAGAAAAGAGATGTTATCCTCAATGGGGCTTTTACCGTGGGTAGTTAAAGGATAATAGTATAAAAATGAGGCGTGCGTTTGATACGCGTTGGTATGATGTGATATCATGTGTTGTGCGTTTGTGGCCACGCCCTCACATCCCCGGTGACCGAACGCCGCCATCGTTGCTCCTCGTTCCAGCGTCGTCGGGGCCTGCCGCGTGGCTGACACCTTCCACGCCCGCTTCCGCGCCCGCGCCAGGACGTACACCTACCGCCTGCTGACGGGCGTCGCGCACCACGCCCAGCTCCCTGTGACGGAGAGGGGCCTGTGCTGGGCCTTACGAGACGCGTGAGTCCGGCCGCTCGCCCTGCCCCTCATACCTGAGACATACCTGAGACATACCTGAGACATACCTGAGACATACCTGAGACATGCCTGAGACATGCCTGAGACATACCTGAGACATGCCTGAGACATACCTGAGACATACCTGAGACAGGGAGACATGTCACACACCCAGTATTTTCATATGAATATGAATTCATTGTCACCCTCAATTACATTACATTACATTACATTGCATCACATTACAGGCATTTAGCAGATGCTCTTATCCAGAGCGACTTACATACATTGCATCCATTTATACAGCTGGGTATTTACTAAAGCAATGCAGGTTAACTACCTTGCCCAAGGGTACAACGGCAGTGTTCTTCCTGGGAATTGAACTTGTGACCTTTAGGCTACAAGACCAATTCCCATTATACCACACTGTCGCCACAATTGGAGACTAGGTCATCGGTGCCCAATCATATACCACAGAGGGTTGAGCGTATGCAGGATTTCCAACCAATCACTACCCCTGCTGATTTCACCAATTAACACACCTTCAACCAGATAGGAGGGAACTACTTGGTGAATTCAGCAGGTGAAGTGAATGGTGGGAGTGAATACCTACATGCTCCCCGGCCCTCCGTGGCACGTGGTGGTCTAGGGGTGCGTCTCCTCCAAAGCTGAAGTGAACCCTGGCCCCGTGCCTCAGGCTAGTGAGCCGAGTCCGCGCTAAGCTAGCCAGCCTCAGCGCCGCTGTGCATGCGCCGCGGGGCCACGCGCCGCGGAAAGCACGCAGAGCAACTTCGGCGGAGACGGTGAATAAACGCACGACGCGTGAGTAACGCACAGGCGGAAGCTGCGAGGAATGAGAGACGGAGGAATCGAGTCCGTTATCAGGCCTGGAGGGAGCGCTCGAATGCGCAGGAGCGCAGGAGCACCACGCAGCACTCGGCTCAAAACAGCCAAACTGCTCGATAATTGAGATAACATTATTTTTGCAGTGATTTGGTGAGAACGAAAGTTTATTAGGCTCGTCTCTGTGGGTGAAGCATGAATGCACCCCCCCCCCCCCCACTTCTCTCTCTTTGGAAAAAGTAGGGCAAGATAAGCTGCAGGCTTATACAACTACACCCCCAGTTCCCCTCCCACCCCCAAACATGCTACTCTTTCTCTCTCTGTTTCTCTCAGTTTCTCTCTCTCTCTCTCTCTCCCTCTCTCCTCCTCCTTCACTCTCTCTCTCTCCCTGTCCTTCGTCCTCTCTCCTTCTCCCTCTCTCTCTCTTTCTCTATCCTTCTCTCTCTCTTTCCTTCTCTCTTTCTCTCTCTCCCTCTTTCCCCCCCTCTCTCTCCTCTCTCTCTCTCTTTTTCCTTCTTTCTCCCTCCCTCTCTCCCTCTCTTATCTCCCTCTTTGGCACTGATGGTAAGCATTCATGTTTCTGCTAAGTAAAGCAGAGCCCACTCTCTGCACTCAGGCTCTTTGATCAGCTGCTCGCTTGTTTATGTTGCGCGTTGGTCGTGTGGGTCGTGAGCGGTCAAGCGGGCCGCTAGCTGTTCTTGCCGCCGCGGAGAGAGAGTAAGCGTTCATCTCATTTAAATTCAATTCAATTCCAAAATTATTTACGCGAAGCGCTTTGAGATCCCGTATAAATGCGATTCTGTATTCATTATTTCCATTTTTTTAAATACAATACATCTACATTTTCACCACAAAGCAAGCTGGCTGCAGCTCTTCCTGGTCCTGAATAGATGTGGCCTAGAGCTCCAGCCTTTGATTCTACGTGTAGAATCTTGGTCATCCATCAGCAACCGGTCTTTAGCCACCGATCTAAGAGCAGGAAGTTGTATTGTAACATTAATTATACAATTTATATAAATCATGTATTTTACCAATGACATTTTTATCAGTGTAATTACTCAACAATATTTTCCCAAATGAATAGTCCGGAGGCCTCTAGATTGATTTGTATACAGCTTTGTATAATTTGCTTGGGGTAATTCACTTTAGATGGAAAGTAACATTTAGAAATAAACTGCTTGCCCTACTTGTCACTTCATTTGCCCCATTTCAATATTTCATGCGTTATTCGCCTCCCTTGAAAGGTCAGACATGTCAGTCATATATCATGGACTGAAAGGACATAGTAGGTATTTGGCCTGAAGCAAAATTGTAATTAACCTGTATTTGTGTCAGGTATGGTATTATTTTTCACCTTCCATATGGCACTCATCTATATTTGTTATGTCAATTTCTCTGTATGAAATAAAATTAATATAAACACATTATAATAATATAATAAAAACAATGGTAAATATCATCACAGGTTCAATTCCCAGGTAGGACACTGCCGTTGTACCTGAGCAAATTACTTAACCTGCATTGCTTCAGTATATATCCAGCTGTATGAATGGATGCAGTGTAAATGCTGTGTAAAAGTTGTGTAAGCTGCTCTGGATAAGAGCGTCTGCTAAATGCCTGTAATGTAATGTAATGTAATGCCATGTTCTTTGAAAAACCTGAAGTTCAGAGATAAGTGTTCTCTGTAATTTTCTGTATGTTGTCTATGCAGTGAGTGTGCGGTCATTGTGGGGTTTGGTGTTTACCGTCCGTCGGTCTCTCTGGCAGGGAGCTGAACGTCAGGGCCATGCAGGAGGCCACGTCTTCTCTCCTGGGGACCCACGACTTCAGCACCTTCCAAGCGCTCAACTCCGAGACCCCCTTCAAGAGCCCGGTCAAGACCCTGGTGCAGGCCCGGCTCGAACCCGGGCCCGAATCCTTCACCCAGCGCCATTTCAACAGGTAACGTGCCCTCCACTGCGGGCCTGGTATTTACTGTGGGAGGTGTATTAACACCGAGCTGGATTCAGGCGCGGGTCAATCTTATTATTACCTGAAGCCATTGGTTCATCGCTGGCTTATCCCCTAGATGGATATCTGTGAACATCCCGATTGAAATATGGGATTAGGAGGTTGTGCAGGTCACCTGACTGCACGTCGCTTGGCGTTTGTTTTCAGAGGTTGGAGGGTGAAGTGCGCTTAGTCACAGAAGATTAAATTTGTGGAATTTGTGTAGTTTTATCTGATAGTGACCTCATATCGCATTAATCTGGTTTCATTCGGTAGCTGCCGTATCGCTCTCTCCCGCTCACCAGATCACCGTGCCCCCCCCCCCCCCCCCGCTTAACTGAGTGGCAGTGAGTGTGCGAACGATGTCTGTCTGTCTGACTGATCCTCTCGGGCTGAGATCTTTTTTAGGATTTTATGCTCGTTGGCCGCGGACAACGGGCCAGTGCCAGATTCCCGCTTTCATGCCTATGAATTATTAAAATGAACACATGCGGTAGAATATGGGCAGAGGGGACAGGGTGGCGGGGGCGATTGGGGGGGCGGGGTGGGGGTCAGGCCACATGGTTAAGTGGGGGTTTCCATGGTCACGTAAAGAAGAAGGGCTTGCTGTGAACACGGCTCTCGTTCTGCGGACGTGACTGCGACTGTGGCAGAACGCCAGCGATGGAGCAGGAAGGAGGAAGCTTAATGTATGCGGTCCGGTTGCCACGTGCTCCCCAGCTGAGCGGTGTTGCTAGGCAACGGCTCACTGGTCGAAGATGGAGTCCTGCGCTCTTCTCCGCAGCCCATCAGTTACAGGGGCCGAACACTGTCTCCTGTCCCCTTTGCGCCACGTGAGCTAATTGCCATAGAGTCCCTTGGGCTATACCCATGCAGAGCAGTATCAGTGTATATACACTGCTATCATGGAGCCAGCATGTGCACAGCTCCAGTCCTGATGGGGGACAGTTCAGCTGATTTTATAGCCATCTTTAATGTGCAAAAGCAGGGGTGTGTGCTTTTTTTCTGTCTGCTAAGATCATACTAATGTGGGGCTGGCTATCCGCAGACACTCCTGTTAGACAGGAACAGCTGGTACAGGCAGGGCAAGAGACCAGAAGCAATAACAATGCAGCAGGAAGTCGTGTGCTGAGGTAGCAGTTGCCTGTGCCCATTCACAGTTATTTCATGATCAGGCACTGAATATAGTGACATCACAGCAAGGAGCTCCTGACAGAACTTCATCTTTGCTTTAATTCATTCAGCCAGAAGCTTGAAGGTGAACAGGTGAAGCACATCTGTGGCCTAACCGACCGTGTGTGTTCATCCGTGTGTGTGGTAGCTGAATTACATGCAGTGATATCACCCTGCGGTAATATCAGACCGCGGATCAGCAGAGGAGGATGGGGAATTAACGCCTCACTGCTCCGCGAGAGGGCCACAGATCTCACCTCACCACAGGGCTGTGTGCTGCGCGAGGGGGCCACAGATCTCACCTCACCACAGGGCTGTGTGCTGCAGAGGGCACAGATCTCACCACACAGACTGTGGCTGGAGGGCCACAGAGCTCACCTCACCACAGGGCTGTGTGCTGCGCGAGAGGGCCACAGATCTCACCTCACCACAGGGCTGTGTGCTGCGCGAGGGGGCCACAGATCTCACCTCACCACAGGGCTGTGTGCTGCGCGAGAGGGCCACAGATCTCAGGGCTGTTTGCTGCGCGAGGGGGCCACACCACGTGTTAATGTTTCATACCTTCTGCTATTATAAGCAATTGCTAAAAAATGTGCTGCTGGTGCATTATTAGTTTCTCAAAGATTTATGAAACTTATGTTCTGATCTTGAGCAGAGTGTGCTATTTTCAGAGTGGTTCTAGTGCATGTCTATTCCTGAGCAAAGTGTGCCGTGTTAAGTGGTTCTAGTGCATGTCTATTCCTGAGCAAAGGGTGCCATGTTAAGTGGTTCTAGTGCATGTCTATTCCTGAGCAAAGTGTGCCGTGTTAAGTGGTTCTAGTGCATGTCTATTCCTGAGCGAAGTGTGCCGTGTTAAGTGGTTCTAGCGCATGTCTATTCCTGAGCAAAGTGTGCCGTGTTAAGTGGTTCTAGCGCATGTCTATTCCTGAGCGTGGTGTGCTGTGTTCAGTTATTCTAGTGCAAGTCTATTCCTGAGCAAAGTGTGCCGTGTTAAGTGGTTCTGGTGCATGTGTTTTTCCCCAGTCAGGGGGTGCAGGAAGAGCGGCATATGGCTCATTAACAGTGAACAGCTCATGTTTCCACTCGTAGTGCATTAATCGCAATTTGTCACAAATACAGAATAAAAAATGGCGGCGATTCCTGCAGCCAAACGTGTATGTGCAGACGTGCCCGTGTCCTGCCGATAACCCTCCATTAATTTAATATGGTGAGGTCATCCCGTCTGCCCAGGGACCTTTTGTGTGTTCAATAAAGCTGCTGTTAATGACCAGGCACTGAATAGCCCCGCCAGGCCGTTCGTCAATAGCCTCCATTTCCTCCTGAAATGTGACGTTCAGAATTGAGTGCAGAGGTAGTCTGTGAGCTCGTACGGCTCCCCAGGGAGGCGTAACCAGGAAGAGAGCATTACCGCCATCTTCCAAAGTGCTCGTCCAAAACCGTAGGTTTCTACATTTTTTTATCTTAATGTGGAAAAGTCTGTCATGCGATACTTTCAGGGATTGGCTCAATCTGGATCAGAGTAGCCTGCACTGATTCTTAATCCTAAACTTAAATCCAGAGTTTTTTCATAAATGTATTAAACAGGAATTTCCCATTCCCACCCCCCCCACTCCCTCACCAGCCACCAGAATGCAACAGTAAGTAGCCGGTATTTTGTCGGAGAATTCCGGTTGTGTGGACGGCATTCCGAAGAGCGGGATGCCTGTCGGGAACGTGACGGAGCAGGCCGAACCGAGCGCGAGCCGATCGTCCGACTCCGGGCCGATCCCCGAACGGAGCGGGAACGCCTCTGGGGCGCAGCGGGACCGCCTCTGGGGCGCAGCGGGACCGCCCCCGGTAATGGGAGTTAAGTGAGGATTAAAGGCGGAGCTTGGACCGCTTCCACGCCTCCCGAAGGTTCAGGCCTTTGGGCTCCTGGGAGAGAGGGGCGGGTCGGGGGGAGGCAGTTTGGTGCCACCGGCTTTCCCGAAGGCTCCAGCGCGGTTATTACTGCATGGGGGAGCATTAATGCGGAACAACTTAAAGATGAGGTCATCACGCAAAAGGCTGCCTTTGATCTCTCGTCATCCTGGCTTTAGCCGTGATGTTCACCGTCTGGTTTAGTGTTTTAATAAAGCGCAAACTGCACATTTTCGGTTGAGCTCAGATTGAGGATTGTGGATGGCACGTCCGGCTAAAGCACTCGTTCTGATGCCATGTGACCCCGCGCGGTCCAGACTCAAAGGGTGACTGTGAGTCCTGTGGTTTCGGCTGGCTGTATGTTCCCTGCCTCACTGCGCAAGAGCGACTCCTACCTGCAGCAGTTGTGCAGCTCACGCGCTGGACTGCTGAATGTAGTGTTGCAGCTGACTCTGTTTTTTATGCATGCTTATCTGCATGCTTTTTATGAATGCTTATCTGCATGTTGTTTATGAATGCTTATCTGCAGGTTTTGTGCATGCTTATCTGTATGTTTTTATGCATGCTTATCTGCATGCTTGTCTGCATGTTTTTACACATGCTTATCTGCATGCTTTTTACGCATGCTTATCTGCATGCAGAATTTATCTTGAACTAAAATTTTGAGTAACATCTGCTGATTGTGGAGGTGCACATCATTCCTCCATATTGATTCTTGAACATATAAATAAAATATGCAGGGGTTTCACTGATTCATTTATAGCTGGGATGTCAGCTCTATTTCTCATTAGTGGGGATTGTTATGGAGAGCACTAATTTTGGAGGGGGAATAAATTGTAAAAAAAATAAATAATTAATTTCTTTTAGAGACCTTTCTCTGTTTTTGACACGAATACGCACACGCACACACAACACCCACACAAAGAGTCACTCAGGAATATAAATGGAATCACCTTACCTGTTAAATCATGTTCATGTTTTTTTTATGGAAAGTGTGCATTTTTGGCACCAGTGTGCATTTTCTAATAGCTGTAAAATGCCAGTGGCCTGTTCTGGAACTTCTGAACAGCGACAGTGAGGCCACAGCGAAAGCTGGTGTCTCCGTTTAAATCCCTGTGTGATAAGTCACGATAAATACGTCTGTCACGGCCTGGGTCAGAAGATTTCTCAGGGGGGGTGGGGGTTAAAGCACCTGACAGGAGATGTGTTGGGGGCGGGGGGATGGGGGGGGGTTGGGGGGTGTTAAAGAACCTGACAGGAGAAGTGCTGGGGAAGGGGGGGCGTGTTGAAGCACCTGACAGGAGATGTGCTGGAGCAAAGTTTCAGTCCACCACCTGGAATGTGCCTGCAGCTGCTTACAGCCATGAACACAGAAAATGCAGGAACTGTCAGTATAAGGAGCACCAGCGGTTTCAAGGCTACACAGCTATAGCATCTGTGTGGCTGCGTGAAGCCAGGCTGAACCCAACCTGTGAGCCCTGAGTCCAGTCACACCCAGCTGCTTCAGTTCCTATAGGAGGCTTCTTCATTACATTACATTACAGGCATTCAGCAGACGCTCTTATACAGAGCAACTTACTCAACTTTTACATAGCTTTTACATTGCATCCATTTATACAGCTGGATATATACTGAAGCAATGCAGGTTAACATTACATTACAGGCATTTAGCAGGCTTATCCAGAGCGATTTACATAGCATTTTACATTGCATCCATTTATACAGCTGGATACATACTGAAGCAATGCAGGTTAAGTACCTTGCTCAAGGGTACTACGGCGGTGTCCAACCTGGGAATCGAACCTGTGACCTTTGGATTACGAGATTAGCTCCTTACCCATTATACTGCACTGCATTAATGGGCTTGAACCAGCAAAGCAGTACAGAGTAAATACTGTCCTTCTGAACATGCGCTCTCTCTGCAATTAGTGCCTCTGAACAACATGTCCCAAGCGCTTCAGCCATAACCTAAACAGTTATTTAGGGAATGCAAACAACAAACTGTTTGGTTGATGGGCCTCTAGTACTACACCCTCCCCCCCCTACTGTTATAGAAGAATCACAGGATTACATCCTGCCATGAGAATTCTTAATTCTCTGAAATGGTTATGCGAGCAAATTTACTGCTATTTTTATTTTATTTTATTTTTTTGGGCTTTTCAGCTTTGTTGGACAGAACAGTGTAGAGCGACAGGGGGAAGAGAGAGGGAGAGACGTGCGACAGAGGGTCGTGCGGTCGGACTCGAACCGCCGACGTCGCGGTTCGCAATGAGCATGTGGACAGTGCTCCACAGGCTACGCCACGAGACGCGCCACTAGTATTTGTTACGCCATTTGGACTATTTTAAGAGGGAAGAACATGTTCATGCACAGTCAGAACCATAAAATTGTAGAACTGAAGAAATAAAAAATTCAATCAATCCCAGTTCATTTCAGCAGGGTTTTGTAATTTCAGGAATCTGCAGTTTTGGGAACTCACTTTCAAAAGCCCGTCTTTTCTGTACAAACAGGTAAGTTACCATTTTTACCTACCTGTTTTTGTCCTGTATGTAAAATTGTTAATAGTGTTCTTTAAATGAAGTGTTGGCATTTGAGTGCTCTCTAGTGGTTACTAAAATCAACTACAGTTTAATCCTTCCATGGAATACTGTCCAGGTGACAGCGCAATTTAGTGCAGTCTCTGTGATTGCATCCGTGTGTCTATTGGATAAGACTCTGAGCTCTTTGGTGGCAGTGTGGTGTACTGGTTAATGCACTGGGCTTGCTGGTTTGATTCCCGGGTGGGGCACTTCCAGTGTAGCATACTCTTGAGCACAGTGCTGAGCCTGAATTACTACAGTAAATATCCAGCTGTATAAATTCATATGTAACATATAAATATAAGCCAAAGTGCTAAGCCAAAATAAATGGGCTCCTCCACAGAAGGGGAGGGTGGGGTTTCCTTGCAGAACATTTCATGCTTTAAGGTCAGGGCTGCCCAACCCTGTTCTTGCCGTCCAGTAGGTTTTCACTCCAGCCCTATCAAAGCCACACCTCGTTCAACAGCTAGAGATCTCGTTGAGCTGCTAAGTAGATTAGTAGAATCAGGGTGTGCCAAATTAGGGTTGAAATGAAAACCGACTGGACGGTAGATCTCCAGGCACAGGGCCGGGCTGCTCTGCTTTAGGGCGTTTGCTGTGTCGTGGGCCTGGCGCTGTTTTCCTTACGTCTTGGCTTGGCGCTGCTCCCCCCCTGCAGGTCCGGAGGATGACGGGGGCTCTGGTGGCCGTGGGCCAGGGCAGGCTGTCCGTCCCGCAGCTGCAGGAGCTGCTGGAGGTGCGGGACTCCCTGGCCTACCCCCAGAACATGTGTGCCCCGCCCACCGGCCTCTTCCTCACCGGGGTGGAGTATGAAGAGTCAGGTACGCCCTGCAGCGGCGGCCATTTTAGATACTTCACCTGCACCCAGCCCTTCAGATACTTCACCTGCACCCAACCCTGCAATAAAAGAGTAACACTTACAGAAATTAAACAAGGATTTGAAAAACAATTCCAGTTAAAAAAATTTAAAAAAAAACTAAAAAAATATTTAATTGGATGCACGTCACACCTACTTCATGGCAGTTACACAGCAGATTTTAAAAAAAATAAAAAATTAATTAAAAAAAGATAAATGAGAGAAACGCCCATTTAAGGTGTCTGAATCCATGCTACAGTATTTAACAGTAAATGAATGACAGGTGCAGCTTTGAAGTGTGCCTGCTACACTCTGTTGGCCTCAGGGTTAGCCTGTTCTGGCGGCTGAACTACACAGCTGCAGTTAATTAATTAACATTGTGTAGCATTCAGAAGTACAACTGATGAGTCATTCTTTGATTTAAACAAGCATGCTTTTGATAACCTCTGAGTCCTGTTTCTGCCTTTTTACAGATCTGATGCCGGACTCCTGAGCCTGCAAAATAGACACAACTTGATTGCAAGACAACCAGTTACTTACCTTCTATGAAGTTTGCACTAAAATGACATGTATTCATGTTTTTTATGAGAGTTGCAATAAAGTTGTGCTTTTTGTACTTGTGTTGTATGTAAATATGGACCTATTATCGCTTGACTCTTGAAGCCATTTTAGAATCGGCTCGAACTAAAATAGGAAAGTGCCTCACGGCACTGGGTAGAACAGCTAGAGAGCTCGTTGAGCTGCTAATTAGTAGAATCAGGTGTGCCAAATTAGGGTTGAATTGAAAACCTACAGGACAGTAGATCTCCAGGGACTTACTCCACCAAATAAAGTTGAGAAAACAAGGCTAATGTAAATATGGAGTCTGTTGGTTTCCACCAGTGTAGCCGAGCAATTCGCGGGAGTGAGGCCGTGGTCGAACCGTGGCGCTTAGGTTTATAGCTCCTGACGCTGGTCCTTTAGGACGCTGTGTACCGCTCCTGCGTTTAGGAGCTAAACGAGCTGTGTCAGGCAGCATGCCAAATGTCCCATTAAATGTCCCGGATCTCGAGGGTAGGCCCGTGGTTCCTGGCCCCCTCTCTTCAGTGTGACAGTCTTCCATTAGCCAGCCCAGTCACGCTCCTGCCAAATGTGAAGGGGGGTGGGGTGAGGTTTTATTTTAATTAAATTTAAGGAAAGGTGAGCGCTGCAGGAGTACGTGATGGGACACGTCCCGTCTTTCCGGATGTGGATCCAGATCATCGCGCTCGTTTTTTTTTTTTTTCTTTTCTCAGGCTCAGCACGGACCACTGAAAACACTGCATACAAATCTTAAAGCGACAGAGGACCTGTATCACGATGCAGGATTACTGAGCTGGATAAAAAAAAGCCTGGAACGGATCTTTCTACTTCAATCCGTGTTCCACATTTGAGGGGGTTCCAGGCTTTACTTCCAGGGCAGTTATTCAGGTTACTCAGTAATCCTGCTTTGTTAAACAGGCACAGGGGGCATCTGAAGGTTGTCACCCAATGATTATTACTCTAAGGGAGCATGGGCATTTTAATTAATACTTTATACAGTCCTGTGATACAGTCCTGTCCCATGGTATGGCATAATCTAATGGAAGTGGATTGTGCTTTTTTTACGTATTAAATTATTGTGGGCAGAACACAGTAAAACCATGTAAATGCATCAACATAAATGCAGAAAACTCAATATGGGAGAATATCTGGTACTGTATACAAGCTTCAATATGTATTAGTGCCTGTAAAAAAAATTGAAAACTGAAAAATTAGAAAAAATAAATAGCACCATCTAGTGGGGAAAATAGTGCACTTCGAGTACCAGCAATGTGTCTAGTTCTGGAGAAGGCGAGCCCTGTGGGTGTAATTCTTCAATGAGTGTATGGGAACCCCTGTGTATGCTGGTTTCCCTTCCAATTACAGTTGCAAACCCTGAATTGTAAGGAGCTCTCAACCGTTTTTAAATTTTTAATGTCTGTTGAAGGATTTAATTTCTCGTGTCGCATTATGTCTGAAATAGCAATTCAGGCCATGAAGAATAATGACTCTTGCTCATGTCCCAGGACTTCACATCAATCAGAACAACTTTTTCTTTCATTTTCTATATTGTGACAAATGGTTCCTTTAGGAAAGAGGTTGCATATTTGTATAAACAATAGACGGACAGGTAAAAGAGGTGAGCCAAATTGCTGAGTGTTCACACCTGGGCACTAAAACGAAATCACTGAACCAAACCTGCATGCAATTAAGACATGTTTTAAGAAAAGCATTCAGGAATAAACACATGTTTTCAATAACTTTGATTGATGCTAACAACCAATAACAAAAACCAGCATGCACAAGGGTCCCCCAGGGCCAAGTTTGAGAACCCCTGCTCTAACTGGAATGAGCACACTCAGCTGCCCCCCCCCCCCCACACTGAGTCTTAAACCCCTTGTGGATGATTTTCTCCTGCTTATTTCTCCCAAATAATTATTCAGAGTGAAAACCACCTGACCTCACACTTATTTCAGAGAGACACAATTCTCTCATCTCTGAACCCTTCAAAAAAAACAAAAAAACATGCCATCAGAAATGACAGTCGAGCAACATGCAGTAGTTCATTTTGTTATTGTAATGAGCTACACCAGTAATGATGTAGTAAACTTACTCAACCCTTGGTTGTGAAGGATGGTTTGACCCATGAACTTCACTTAAGGAATGCTGATGCCACTTGATACTTGGAACAGAAAAAGTCAGTCAACATGGCATTTAAGAGAAAGAAATTCCATAGTTTACATTCCTGTTCAACCGTTGTTTCGACATGCAAATCTGGTAGCCCTTTCTCAGCTGACAAATTTTGTTTGACTAAAATTAGATCAAGAAATTAACATACTGTTTTGATTCTTATAACAGGATTAAATTGTGCCCATTGGATCTGCAGACCCACTGTTGAGGAAATGAATGTAAATACAGCAGTCTTGTGTTCTGTTTGTGCCTCTAAATGGCGTTTTATGTGGACAAATTGAAGAGGCCAAGACTGACCTCCAGCTTTTAAGTAAATGATTGACATGAAGGTTTCAAATACAATTTGGAGCTTTAAGCCCAAGCCCACTCAGCCAAGAGGACAATTTTGATAACCACAGTGAAGACCTTTTCCCTTATATTGACCAAAAAAATTACTTTTCTTAAAATAAACAAATGTTTCCTTCCATCATTAGTCTGAAAGCAAGTAAATGCAAAAACAATTACGAGGAATGTCCTTGTGATTTCACCTGTCCATTAAATCAGAAACTGTTCACGTCAGGACACACTGACCAAAGTCCTATACACAAATGACTGCACAATGTAGTGTCGGGGGATGTTACGGTTACTTAATTAAAACTTAGAAAACAACAAACCGAATGCCAGTCCTCGTTCCAAATTTCACACGCGGTGACTGATTTAGCATTCGGGCAGCTTCTGGCGTGACGGTAAAATACTGTAGCCACTGTGCAAGGGTGATATGACTGAAGAACAAAGAATAAAAGTGCAACTGCTTAATGAACCAGGCCAGGCTTTTCAGACACGCCCAACTGCTGTAGACAGTCCAGTAAATTCAACCTTTCCACAAAGAACACTCCCCCCCCCTCATCTAGCACCACATAACACCTGGTGCCGTTTCAGTCTTTGAAAATGAATCTCATTTCGACGTGATACGCATTTGTGGTTCCACCACACATCCTTGTGCGCGCTGTAATCCATAACCACTCGGTTCTGAACTGCGGGTGCCCGATTGTGCTGCAAGTCGATGTTAAATTTGAGACTCTTGTTGTCATTACAAACACACACACACACACATACACACGAGCAAAGAACTGCTTTTTTGACACCATGTACACATTTCCTCCGCCACTTGTGTTCCGACTTGTCTTCCCAAATGAAACGACTGTGGAAATACCGCTTCGGGGGCGGGGTTTCAGAAGCGCGCCGCGTTCTGAACAATTCGGCACCTCAGTTTCCAATTTTCTCCGTTTCGTCCGGGTCATCTGCGTCCAGCTTTTCCATCTTCTTATCTGTTGGAAGAAAATTGCGTCAGAATATGTGTGAAAATGAATCAATGCAGACGCCTAATTTTTAAAAGAATCATCTCACATCAGAAGCTGTGAAGATTAAACAGCCTATCTTTAATCACACTGATCGTTGGTAATTACTGTTCCTTCTGTTGTAAGAGCAGCTATTGATTGCAAAGGACAAAATTACACTAATTCATGGTTTCCTCAAAAAAAAAAATCTCACTCACTCACTCATGTTTAGCAGGCAGAAGACACTCCACAAGGGGGCGCTATTAGCACTCATGGTGCTCTGCAATAATGACACGGTCCTCATTTGCACTTGGGACATGGAGGGAGGAATTCCAGGCGTCTGCTCTCCCAGTGCAGGGTGATTGTTGTGAATGTAAATTCAAAGCACTACATTTTCTCTCTAATTATGTATACACATTTTCAATTATTATCTAAAATATTATTAAAACTGCTGATGTGCGAGGATTACAATGATATTTGAAAAACAGCTAAATATGACAGAATTAATGAAATACAAAAGGCTTGGTCCTCATAACATTCATCATCAAGACAGTCCAAAAGTCGTCAAATGAATGCAATGCATAGGACAGCTACAAATATTTTATAATAACAGATATTAAGATGTTGGCTCATTTATACATTGTGAATTCAAATTAAAAAAATAAATAATAATATATTTTGTTCATGACAAAACTCCATCTAGAGCAGGGGTATCCAATCTTATTATTAATAATAATAATAATAATAATAATAATAATAATACATTTTATTTATATAGCGTTTTTCATCATACAGAGATGATCTCAAAGTGCTTTGCAGAAGGCAACAATAAAACAAAGTAAAAAAAAAAGAAATAATGTAAAATTACAGAACACTAGTAAAACAGTGCATTAATATAAAATCACATATATTTTATCTGTATCATGCAATGGATAAACTGGGATAGGCACACTGATAAAAATGGGTTTTAAGCCCGGCTTTGAATGCCGAGACTGACTGTGCCAGACGTAAATCTTATCCGAAAAGGGCTGGAGGAGGTGCAGGTTTTTGTTTTAGCCCAGCACTAAGACACCTGACTCAATTAATGAACTAATCTTGGGTCTTCAATCAAAACCTTTAAATAGAATCGTGTGTCTTAGTGGTGAACTAAACCTGTACCCACATCGGCCCTTTTTGGATAAGACTGAACACCCCCGCTTTATACGAAACCTGTTCTCCATAGGATCATATTCAAACCACATTATATGGGCATTATATTCACATACAGCTGACCTACGGTCTCTGCTCCTCAAACAATTTGACAGAGCAGAGTGGTGAGTTTGGGTCCCGATGCAGAACTTCAACCTGATTGGTCGTACTCACTACGTTGCTGCGTATCTGTCTGTTCAACAGTGACTGCGCCACTCTGTCCTCTGAAAGAGAAAAATGGATACTATGCACAGCATATCCAGACTCCAGTCAGTATGCATTTTCAATACGCAATTGCATATTGATCATTTTGCCATGGTAACACAGACAAGCTCTCATCTCATACCACAGGAAGAAAGTGCTAATAAAATATTAGCAGATCTGCTAAATATCTGTGGAAAAACCTGTCATTGTTACAGCAGCCTTCTATGGCCCATAACTCGATTATCATCATGGGAATAAGCCAAATATAGCTCCCCATAATAAGCAAGCAGCACTATGGAGAATATTCACCTTTGTCCTCCTCATCTGTCTTATCACCATCCTCCTCTAGCTTTAAGGTTCCTACAAAGAAAAATATGGCTTTAAATCTAAGCCGTACAGTAAATCTAAGGAATAAGGGTTTGCCCTTTTAAACAATTTTACCTGGCAGTTAAGTACCTTAATTCTAATGTTCAAGCATTCAAAAACTGCTAACAGGTACGATGTAAACTGCTCCCTTCACATAATGAATATAGGAGCAAAAGAAGAACAGTTTCATGTAGCTCACGCCAAACCAAGAGATTCTCTTAAATAGTTGTGCCAGCATTCATAATTCCCTCTCTCTCTCTGAACCCTTCAAGAAACAAGCCATCATAAATGACAGACGTGCACCGTGCAGTAGTTAATTTTGTTATTGTAATGAGCTACATCAGTAATGATGTATTAAACTTGCTCAGCCCTTGAATGTGAAGGATGGTTTGACATATGCACTTCACTAAAGGAATGTTGATGTCACTTAATCCTACAAACGTAAAGGTTTGCCAACTAGGCTTTTCAGAGAAAGAAATTCCATAGTTTACATTCCTGTTCAACCGTTGTTTTGACATGCAAAACTGGAAGCCATTGCTCCACTGCCAAATTAGATTCAACCAAAATTAGATCAAGAAATTAACATACTGTTTTGATTCTTGTAACAGAATTAAATTGTGCCCATTGGATCTGCAGACACGGTGTTGAGGAAATGAATGTACATGCAGCAGTCTTGTTTTGTTTTATATGGGTAGATTGTAGAAGCCAAGACTGACATCTAGCTCTTAAGTAGAAGATTTACATGAAGGTTTCAAATAGTTTGGAGCTTTTAATCTGGTTGTGACTTGTATAGTTTGATAAAGGTTGGCCCAACAAGTTACCAGAAATTACCCAGAATTTAGCTGTAGATATAGTACCTGCAATTCAATTTAATACATCAACACCTGAAAAATATGTAATTCAAATAGCAGAATTGCCTACCCTTAATTGCACATACCCACATTTAATTGTAGATAGACAATGTCGGTATATACAATGGCCTCCAAAAGCATGGGAATAGAAATAAGTCAATGTGCATTTGTCTGTTCAGGAGAGATTTGTTTCTGAGTGCAAAAACATACAGTGTTTGTGAACCAATTATTTTGTTTGTAAGATGCAAAAGATATTTGTGAATCTCATTTTATTTGTGTAAGGTTCTTACTTATTTAAGGATTTATGAGACAATAATACCCAAATAGGTCAGCAAGGTTTTATGAACTGCACTTTTGACTTCATTATTTAAATTGCTGAATGTCTGGTGAGATTTTTGACAATAACAATCTTTTTTTCTTCTCTAATCTAGTTGTGTATGTTAGGAAGCCTGTAGGTGCAGCGTTTGATCGTCATGGTTACCTCCATGGAGAAACAGATGGATCAGCCTGGTGATGGCCA